>NW_027439439.1:0-80784 GCF_964188355.1 Buteo buteo
TTTTCTTTTTATTTCCTCCAGTTATAGCATGAGCTCTGCGACTCCACAACTTCTGTTTTACCCCTTTGATGACAGAAATTCTTATCTAACTTCTGTTTCTCAAAACAGCCAGATTAAATTTTGCGTTTTGCGAACTTCTGTTATGAATCTGTGATACATTTTCTGTGTTCCGGAACCATAGTTTTCCAGTGGATCGCACTTATAAGGTGGTCTTGGAAGGTTTAGGTCCTGCATTTGAAAACTTTCATTTGGCCAGAAGGTGTGTGTAGGTAGCCTTTTCTTACTTGTTTTAATATTCACATCATTGCGTCCACTGTAATTTGCAGTTGCCCTGAATATTCAGTCATCTCGGACATTGGTGTTTCAGGAAAAACAAGGGAAAGCCTGCTATTTCGTAAGCCATTTGAAAATTGCAGGTGAGAACAAGCGTATCGGAGTGAGGTTCTGCCGAGTGCCAGAATTGTTTCAACTTGAAGTTGTAGGTTCTGTTCTTATCCTAGTCTGCCTTGCCCTTTGCTGAAATTACCAGGTGGAATTGGTGTGTGCCAAGGAGTAGAACTTGCTGCTCCTCTGTGCAGTGGCGGTATTATACAGTATCTGTGGAGGAAATGTATTCACTAATTAGAAATAGCAGAGATAGTTGTGTGCAGTGAACTTCTTGTAATCAGTTACCTTCTTGCTTTATGCTTTTTGTTCATCAGAATGATCGTGAGCCTGGCTTGAGAGAGAGAGCAGTTGCCAGGAATTCTACATTGCACCAATGTGGCAAGATCCTTCCTAGAGTTCAAAGGAAGCTGGCCAGAGAGAGAGCCAAGCCTTACCACTTGCCTTCATCGGTCTCAAGAGAAGGTAATTCTTTAGAGGAGGGAAATACAATGGACAACTGACCACGACTTTGATCACACAAGGCTGATATGTTTTCCCCTCTTGCTTTACAGGCGCAAGACAAAAGCCGTTATCAACAGTAACAAAACAAGCAAATGCAGGAAATGTGCGTACAAGAGCAACGTTCATCAGTAATGTATTGTCCAAAATTGGAGAAGTAGGGGTAGGAAATGAGCAGAAAACCAGTTGCTCATGCCGTGAGAGGTAAGCAGCCTTTTAACAAAGTTTAGTCTTGAGCTGCGTGTTTGGAGAGAGGGAGAGAGAGAGAAATCCACTTGAATTATGTTAGTGTTTTGGAGGGAAGGGGCACCTGAATAAAGCTTTCTTTGGCTTTTTTTGCACCTACAAGATATAACATTTAAGAATCGATTCATCTTAAGTAATACTTGGAGCGAGAGTTCTTCTGCTATGATAGTCTCATTTATGCGAATACATCTATTTACATTACAGTAAAAGTGTTTACAGAATTTAAGGTAGCTGAAACGAAACCCATGATTGCCAACAAGCTATTGGTGTACAGGTTTTGGTAGACTTGATTGTGTGATCAAATAGCAATCTTTTACCACTTTGTGCCCAGCTTCTGCTTCGTTTCTGCCTTTTCCTTTTTTTTTTCACTCAAAACCAGGCAGAATTATAAAGAGCAAAAAAGAAGCTAGCAGTTGTCAGATGATTTTCCTAGAGGTAGTATATTCAAGGTGAAACTTGAATTCTGGTACGTTTGGACTTGAGGGGAGTGCAAGTCAGTTACATTTTCCTTTTAATTCTAGGCCTAGAGCTACAGAACCACCAGTCATAACACGTCCTCTCCCTGATGCAGAGTTGCCCGACGCATTTGTTGGGACACCCGTTAACAAAATTTAGCTTTGTACCTGTTAAAGAAAAGGTCGGCTTGGGGACACAACTAAGTGGAGAATTTGAAGTGGCCCCAGCATTGAAATGCAGAGGAATTTTCTTCTGACATGAGAATTACATCACTGGTGCAACGTAAAATTGCATTACTCTTGCCTCAGATGGCAGGGATTTAGGAAATTAAGTGTGACATGTCACGAAATCATGAAAAAACAAGAGAAGGCCTGTAACTTGTTCATGGGCCTGATCCATCAGCCCAGCAGTGCGGGTTCACCTGTATTTCTTGTTCATTGAATGTTTTTGTTATGTATCATCTCAGATGTCTTGAGTGCAGCTCAAGATTTTATTTCATGTATTTATTTATGTTCATATTTTCAATTGTGTATCTTCACAGATTGCCGGATTTGGTGGTTCGTCCTGTTCCTTCAAGTTCTGCAGCACAGGGTGGTAGCTGGCAGTCACCATGCAGCGCTTCTACTTCATTCATGGCATCCAGCCCATTGAAATCAATTATGCTTGGTTCCATCTCACAAAAGAATTTTTCAAGAGCATCGGAGCTGAATTTACTGGAGACACCTCTTGTGGTTAAGGTTTGTGTTTTAGAAAACAGGATCAACCAACCGAAGCAAAAGCCTGTAAGCTTTGTTTAACATGAAACCACCAAAGTATTTAACACAAACCCTGTTGGATTCAGACTGTGGAATATTTCCCGCATGCGTGTGGTTATTGGACGTAGAATCCTTTTGGAAGCAGGACGTTGGGAACAGTCTTGAAGAGGGAAAGTTTAGTTCTAAGTTAACTGCCGTACGCACATTGTCCCATAGCTTTGTGAAATACTTTGTTCCATGCAATAAAAACGAGTGTAAGTTAAAAATTGGACTTCTGAGTACACATAGATCCTTAGAGATGCAATTTGTAGCTTAACCATCTCATTGTCTAAGTGCTCGATAGCTCTGTGGAGTTTGACTTGCATACCGACAAGCAAGAATGTATATGCTTCAGTTTCTTAATCCACTTAAGGGAATGACAACGTAAGTGATGCCAGTTAAGCGATGTCAGTCTCTGTCAAATTCAGTGATGGCTTTTTGCAGGGATTCTACGTATTGATGCTTGTGACAAGAAGATGCCATATCCTTGTTTCTTCAGGAAGTTAATTTGAACGCTAACATTTTATGTTGCATTAATTAAAAAAAAAAAGAAGAAAGAAGCCAGTAGATTCATAAGAAACATAAAATGCATGGTTTTTATACCATTAAGTTTTTTGTCCCTTTGGAAAAAACAGCAGTGCAGAGGCTAAACTTTGTCCTCTCTGCTGGTACAAACTCGGTTTAATTTGAACTAATACTTTAGTTGTGTGCAGTGAACTTCTTGTAATCAGTTACCTTCTTGCTTTATGCTTTTTGTTCATCAGAATGATCATGAGCCTGGCTTGAGAGAGAGAGCAGTTGCCAGGAATTCTACATTGCACCAATGTGGCAAGATCCTTCCTAGAGTTCAAAGGAAGCTGGCCAGAGAGAGAGCCAAGCCTTACCACTTGCCTTCATCGGTCTCAAGAGAAGGTAATTCTTTAGAGGAGGGAAATACAATGGACAACTGACCACGACTTTGATCACACAAGGCTGATATGTTTTCCCCTCTTGCTTTACAGGCGCAAGACAAAAGCCGTTATCAACAGTAACAAAACAAGCAAATGCAGGAAATGTGCGTACAAGAGCAACGTTCATCAGTAATGTATTGTCCAAAATTGGAGAAGTAGGGGTAGGAAATGAGCAGGAAACCAGTTGCTCATGCCGTGAGAGGTAAGCAGCCTTTTAACAAAGTTTAGTCTTGAGCTGCGTGTTTGGAGAGAGGGAGAGAGAGAGAAATCCACTTGAATTATGTTAGTGTTTTGGAGGGAAGGGGCACCTGAATAAAGCTTTCTTTGGCTTTTTTTGCACCTACAAGATATAACATTTAAGAATCGATTCATCTTAAGTAATACTTGGAGCGAGAGTTCTTCTGCTATGATAGTCTCATTTATGCGAATACATCTATTTACATTACAGTAAAAGTGTTTACAGAATTTAAGGTAGCTGAAACGAAACCCATGATTGCCAACAAGCTATTGGTGTACAGGTTTTGGTAGACTTGATTGTGTGATCAAATAGCAATCTTTTACCACTTTGTGCCCAGCTTCTGCTTCGTTTCTGCCTTTTTCTTTTTTTTTTCACTCAAAACCAGGCAGAATTATAAAGAGCAAAAAAGAAGCTAGCAGTTGTCAGATGATTTTCCTAGAGGTAGTATATTCAAGGTGAAACTTGAATTCTGGTACGTTTGGACTTGAGGGGAGTGCAAGTCAGTTACATTTTCCTTTTAATTCTAGGCCTAGAGCTACAGAACCACCAGTCATAACACGTCCTCTCCCTGATGCAGAGTTGCCCGACGCATTTGTTGGGACACCCGTTAACAAAATTTAGCTTTGTACCTGTTAAAGAAAAGGTCGGCTTGGGGACACAACTAAGTGGAGAATTTGAAGTGGCCCCAGCATTGAAATGCAGAGGAATTTTCTTCTGACATGAGAATTACATCACTGGTGCAACGTAAAATTGCATTACTCTTGCCTCAGATGGCAGGGATTTAGGAAATTAAGTGTGACATGTCACGAAATCATGAAAAAACAAGAGAAGGCCTGTAACTTGTTCATGGGCCTGATCCATCAGCCCAGCAGTGCGGGTTCACCTGTATTTCTTGTTCATTGAATGTTTTTGTTATGTATCATCTCAGATGTCTTGAGTGCAGCTCAAGATTTTATTTCATGTATTTATTTATGTTCATATTTTCAATTGTGTATCTTCACAGATTGCCGGATTTGGTGGTTCGTCCTGTTCCTTCAAGTTCTGCAGCACAGGGTGGTAGCTGGCAGTCACCATGCGGCGCTTCTACTTCATTCATGGCATCCAGCCCATTGAAATCAAATATGCTTGGTTCCATCTCACAAAAGAATTTTTCAAGAGCATCGGAGCTGAATTTACTGGAGACACCTCTTGTGGTTAAGGTTTGTGTTTTAGAAAACAGGATCAACCAACCGAACCAAAAGCCTGTAAACTTTGTTTAACATGAAACCACCAAAGTATTTAACACAAACCCTGTTGGATTCAGACTGTGGAATATTTTCAGCATGCGTGTGGTTATTGGACGTAGAATCCTTTTGGAAGCAGGACGTTGGGAACAGTCTTGAAGAGGGAAAGTTTAGTTCTAAGTTAACTGCCGTACGCACATTGTCCCATAGCTTTGTGAAATACTTTGTTCCATGCAATAAAAACGAGTGTAAGTTAAAAATTGGACTTCTGAGTACACATAGATCCTTAGAGATGCAATTTGTAGCTTAACCATCTCATTGTCTAAGTGCTCGATAGCTCTGTGGAGTTTGACTTGCATGCCAACAAGCAAGAAGGTATATGCTTCAGTTTCTTAATCCACTTAAGGGAATGACAACGTAATTGATGCCAGGTAAGCGATGTCAGTCTCTGTCAAATTCAGTGATGGCTTTTTGCAGGGATTCTACGTATTGATGCTTGTGACAAGAAGATGCCATATCCTTGTTTCTTCAGGAAGTTAGTTTGAACGCTAACATTTTATGTTGCATTAATTAAAAAAAAAAAAAAAAGAAGAAAGAAGCCAGTAGATTCATAAGAAACATAAAATGCATGGTTTTTATACCATTAAGTTTTTTGTCCCTTTGGAAAAAACAGCAGTGCAGAGGCTAAACTTTGTCCTCTCTGCTGGTACAAACTCGGTTTAATTTGAACTAATACTTTAGTTGTGTGCAGTGAACTTCTTGTAATCAGTTACCTTCTTGCTTTATGCTTTTTGTTCATCAGAATGATCGTGAGCCTGGCTTGAGAGAGAGAGCAGTTGCCAGGAATTCTACATTGCACCAATGTGGCAAGATCCTTCCTAGAGTTCAAAGGAAGCTGGCCAGAGAGAGAGCCAAGCCTTACCACTTGCCTTCATCGGTCTCAAGAGAAGGTAATTCGTTAGAGGAGGGAAATACAATGGACAACTGACCATGACTTTGATCACACAAGGCTGATATTTTTTCCCCTCTTGCTTTACAGTCGCAAGACAAAAGCCGTTATCAACAGTAACAAAAGTTTTGGCCACAGCTGCTTCTGTTTTTCCTGCGTTTACTCCTCGGTCTATTCTCAGATCCAGCCTTCGCACTACACCCCTAGCAACTCCTTCTGCATCTCCAGGACGATCTCTACCTCCTCCTCTACGAGCAAAGGAGCGTAGAGTATCTTTCAGGGAAGAGAACTTGAATGCAAAATGGACTGTTGGGGTAAGCTGGCCTGTAGTTAGTGATCTTTATAGTTAAAGGCTTTACAGACTGTGATTTGATTTAGTTTTTTTCAAGTTTTCCAATACTCCTTATATTGAGAACTGGAATAGCAAATCAGAACGGCAGACTTGAATTTGGTCCAAAAAGGTTATGTTAGACCTTCTGTAACATCACCTGCCTGCAGGAACATATTCTTAACAAATACCAGCCACCTTGGTGGTTTTTACTCCAGCATCACTAGGCGCTGTGATTGTTCCAAATTGCATGTGTGCAGCTTCCCGCTATACCTTTTGAAATGGTGGTATGGCAGGAGGGTAAGGAATACAGATTGAGTCAGTTGTTTGGGTTCGTTAAGCTTTGTGAATGAAACACCTCTGAAAGCAACAAAAGTCATGAGCTGCATTTACTCTCAGTCTCTCTTTTTGCAAGGCCTGGGTTTCCTTAAGCTATGGTAAAAATAGACTGCCGATGAAGAGAGCTGTATGGCTGTCTCTTCTCTAGCCCTAAAGTTCTTGGTTTTGCTTCTTGCCTTGCACCAGCGATAGCATTTGTGTAGTTGTCAAATGAAGTCTGTCCACCTGGAAGTTGCCCCCTTCTGCTCCTCCTTTTGTTCTGTCAGGTGGCTTCCCTGATTCAGCTCGTCATGCAGTTGCCAAAGTAATGTTCCAAAGCTAGTATCTACCTGGAGGAGCTTTCCGTACCTGTACTAACAAATTGTCTTAACCTGTTTTTATCGTACCTGTTATTGCCTGTTATAAAGAGCTACTCAACTGTAAGAAGAGGCTCTCTCTCCTGTAGGAAGTTCTTAGTAATAGTGCAGTGTGGCCGGATTAATTTACTTGTTCCACGCCACAGGCATAGTGAACGCTAAAACATGTTAGTAGTGCATACAAGCTGAAAAGGCAAGCATAAAAAAAGAGAAATCTTGGAGTTATGATTTTAGGTATGCAAAGCTCCCTCTTCTTGAAAACACAGTAGTGAACCCAATGAACAGCCTTGAGACGACAGGGTAAGCAAGCACTTACAAGGCCCATTTCATCTTAATTCTCCAAGGTTGTGGAAACTCAATAAGCAGTCAACAGTGGGATTGGTTTTTACACTCCGCTTGAAAAGCTAAGATAGTGCTAGCATGAGAACTAATTTTGTAGCGCCTTGCTTAAGGCGACACTTGCAAATCTGACAAATATCAATATATATATGTTCTTTTTTTTTGTCTTGCTTTGACAAAAAGCATATGTGTGATCTTGATTGTGAACTTTCTTTTTAAAAAATAAAGGTAACAGAAGATAACAAAGCACCATCTGGAGTTTCATCTGAGCATCATCACGGAGTGGTGGAGGATGCTTGGTCGGAAAGTAGAGATAAACCAGCTCTGTTTCCTCTGAGCAATCCCGAGGAAGGTGGTGCTGAAGTGGAAGAGTCTGGAGACGGTTTGGAGAAAACGGATGTCAGCAAAGAAAACAGTAACTTCTCTGCCAGGTCAGACCAAGCTGCTTTGGAGTATCATGATGCAAAATCACCTGGCGATTTTGAAGACGAAGTCATCTTTATAGCTGCTAATCCAGCTAATTCTTCCGCTGAAGAAACTGCCGATTTTGAAGAACTGGAGAAGGAGGAAGACAGTGAAATAGTTGAAGAGAAACCCTTCCCGATGGGACAACCAGATTCATCAGAACTGAGAAAAGCAGCTGGTGTGTTTCCTGCTATGATAACCTAAGCTTCTGCATTTTTCAAATGTCTTCAAAAGGCTAAATTACTGACGGGTGCAACAGTCCATGATGAGCATTCACAAATGTCCGAGGCACTTCCTTGTCCTAGGCTTTTAAAATTGCCACTGTGTTTTGAGCCCTTTTTTAGGTCTCGTGGACATTCTGAATGTATACTGCTTTTGGCTGGCATTTCTTGTGTGTAATTGCAGCGGAGAGGCAGCAGCGACTTGTGGGAGTTTTGAGAGGGGTACAAGCTGAAAACTTAGGCTTCTGGTTCTGTTTTAGGGGGACTTCTGTAGGCTGCAGGTTTTTTTACAGCACGTTTAGCCTATGGCGTGCTTTGACTAGATAGGTAATTTTTTGTTGTTTTGTTTTTTTACCCCCCTCGTTAGTGCTCAGTTAAGTAGTTTTCTTTGGGAAGTGAGTCTGCTTGTGTATCTGCTTCTCATTACAGCCATGTTTGCTCCTTTTGCTGGCTCAACAGCTTCTGCAGCCTTTTCCAAACCTATTTCAGCTGGTCTTTGGTAATTCAGCTCAATTCAACTCATTCAAGCCAGTGCAGCTGCTGAGGATGTGTTCATATGAGCAGGTCTGCTGGCAGATTAGAAGAGATGTAGCTCACTAGGTGGTGAGCAGTGATGAAGAGCTGGGAATGACAGTGGTGCAGGAACAGGGAGAAGATGTGTAAACACAGCTACAGTCAGGATTGGACAAACAGAGCTCAGTCCGCTCAGCTCCTTAGAACAAAAGTTTGCTATTCCTGGGAGAGGTATGCAAGTGTCGGAGTTCTGCGTCCGAGGTCTCGAAACAGTTTGTAGCGGGGAGCGTGTACTCTGGTATCAGTGCATCATATGCAGCCTGATTCAGTCCTAAGCCTGAGATGATTCCGGAGGATCCTGGAGAGTGACTGCTGCTCCTGAAGCTCCTCAGCTCCTTTTCTTTTTCAATAAGAGCAGTGCCCAGACAGGGACTCCGTGTACATGGGTGAAAGAGGTTCTCCAGGTCTGAGTGTTTCTAGTAAGATAGGTCAAAACATTTGCCTGTCTGCTTTTAGCTGCCCTGTGTTTGGACAAGAAATCAAGGGTGCTTTTCCTTAAAAACAATGATAAGGTCCTAATCATTAAAGAATAACCTTATGAAGAAAGTTTGTCATTGCCGGACTATGGTACAAACAGTTCTGTACAATTTCAGTCCTCTGGAAGCGTTAGGGGGCAGTCAGTATAGCTCTTGTTTGGGCTGAGCTAGCAAAATTATCCCAGTCCTGCGTGCTGTCTGCAAAGGTAATTGTTGGATCTGGAGGAAGCAGATGGCAGAAACAAAGAAGAAAAGGAGGAGGGTGTTTCTAGAATTTGGCCTGTTGAGAGAAAAACAGGCTAGCAAGCAGTTGGGTTTCAACACCACCAGTCAACCGCTAGAGAAAAGAACAGGAGACGACCTTAGATGCATTCTTGTAGAAGAGGGGAAACGAAATCAGGAAAGGAAAGAAGCATTGCTGGGATGAGTTAAATATCCAAAGAGAAATAAGAAAAACTTCTGACCCAATTTTAAGAAGGAGGGATGTTTCCTGAGGTTTTTATGTATTAGGTCAGTAACATATCAAGTTGAGTTTGTAAACAGAATGTCAATGGCCATGTTGTTTTCTTGACGGAAACTATGCATCAGACTTCTGGTTTTACTGGACAGAAGAACTCAGACCTTCTGTGCAGTTGAAGTCTTGGTAGCGTTATTTTGTTAGATCACCATCCTAGGTGAAATGCGTTACGGCTCTCTTGAAAATCATATGAGCATTTTGAAAGAAATGATGTTAAGTGCAACAGGGAAGTCACCCATCTGTCTGTTTTTGTAGGATTTGTGGAAGAATCAAATGCTGACCGTCTTACCCTTCCTGAGGATGGTAAATGGTTGTTTAAAGCTGCTGAGGCTGCTACTTCTGGGACTGCAAGTGAAGGGTAAGTTTATGAAATATAGATACACCTTTAGGTTCACACAACATGTGACTGCTGGCTTTCCTGTGTTTGAAAACTATGATTTTTGAGCTGGTATTGGTTCTCTCCTGTGTTCTTAAATACAACAGGTTTCCTGTTCCTTTCTGTCTGTGGACAGAACTAATGTGGCATGAAGAGAAGTCAAATTGACGAGCTGTCAGTTTGAGCCTTTTTTTCTCAAATCATTGCAGACCCCAAAGTAGCGGGATAAGGATTTTGTTCAGCAGGCTATATGCACCTTTTTACAGTTTGAGGGGGTTACTAAGCAGATACTGTGAAGAGAAGCCCTGCTTTTGTCTGAATGTTATGTCGGTGCAAATTACACCTGAGATTCCTGTAACTTTAGTGGGTTTATTGTGGGGCTTGAATACTTTCTGGCAGTATTTTATACACTTAATTTCTATTTTCTGTGTGTGGTCAATTAGCTCCTGTTTGTTTCTGGAAAGGGAAGCAGTTTTCTCACCAGGTACTTTAAAAGCTGCAACTGCTTAGTGAGAGACGTTAGCGATGAAATAACCCTTAATTTCAAGTGGTAACTTAGAGTGGCACAAACTTTTGTTCAGTTGGTTCTAGACCTCGAGTATGGCAGTTGCACTCTTTCTACAGAAGACAAAGAATATATTATTCTTTAATACAACTCTGTTGTTATGTTATTATCCAGTGTGAGATAGCTGGGAAGAATGTTAAGTACTTGATTCGTTGCACAAGATGAGTCGGGAATTGAATGTCGATGTGTTGGTAAAGGAATTTCTCATTTTCCTTAGTTTTTTTCTGTTTGGAAACTGGAAGACCTTACAGTGAGAAAGTAATTTGTAAAGCTCTTCAAGGTTTGTTTTGAAGCTTTGTGATGGATTTCTCTCTTTCTGCTCATGCAGTGAAGCAAACCAGCAGGAGTCCAAAATGTCCTCTTCATCAGAAGAAAAAGCCATACCAGTTGCAACAAACCCACAGCTTTCTGAATCCCTGCAGGCAGAGGGTGAATGTACGTACACTATGTGGGAGATGTTATGTGAGTTAAGGCAGCTGAAGGCCTCAAGTAAAACATGCAGTTTGCCATAGCGCTACAGGTGTCTCAGACTGAAGTAGTACTAGCATGTTACTGCTACCTTTCATTAAACTGTAGAGAGAAGAATACCCTCCTCAGAGAAAGTCCTTGTAGAAAATGCATAGCCAATGTTCCTGTTCTGGATAAAGGTACTGAGAAAACGGGTAGAATGTCAAATATTAGAAGGAGAGATCATTATGTATTTCGGTGTTGTACACCACTACTAATTTGTGTGCTATGGGATCTGCTGCTTGAGTTACTATTTTGAAAGATGATGCATCCCTCAGTACTCAGGCTGTGAAGAATAACTAGCTGCCGGGTAGATGGTTCTGGTTTCTAGCGTTTGGGGAAAGCCCGATGTATGTGGCAGGATGGAGAACTGTATTCTTGGCTCCTGCTCCCTCTGTTACTTCCTGTTGCTTAAACGCATCTCATTTATAGAGCAGTTAAGTTAAAATGATATAAATCTCTTCCAGCTGTGATACGTATCCTTGACAGCGAGGAAGTGGTCAGTACTCATTCAGAAAATTGCCTTGAGGGGAAGTGTGTGGATTTACCTGAAGAACGTAACCCAGAAGCAGCTGGAGATGAAGGAAACGTTCCTTTTCCACAGGAAGAAGTAACTGTTTCTAACAATCTTCCTAAAACTGAGGAAATTAATGTAAGTAAACTATTTTCCCATTTTCTACTAAAGAGAAAACACCTTGCAAATTGAGGACAGTCCTGTCTAACTGACGATTAGAAGGCATGCAAAACCGTCTCAGTTTCTTTAGCTGGGTAACACAAGTCCAAACCTCGTTGGGTAAGGGCAGATAGGTTTTTCTCCTACGCATTTGCTGTACCGATAACACAGAATAGAACCTGTCAAGACTTGGGCCTTTGAGAGCTGTAGGAGTGCCAAAACCCGCCTAAATATTTTTTAAAATCACCATGCCTTCATTTGGTTTGCTAGACTGTAAATGTTTCTTATTTGACTTAAAAAAAGAAATAGTTTTAATGTTAAAGACAATAAGAAAAGCTGGGGAGTGCAGCTTTTCAATACCGGAGGCCGTTTACCAAATGACAAAATGGCGTGGGAACCAAACTCATTTTCAGAATGATTTGGGTGCTTAGATCCTTTGCTATTTGTTCCTTATTAACATAAAGAGAATTCCCAGTAATGAGTTAATTTCAGTGTCAAGATATTTCCAGCTGCCTAAAACTCTTTTTGTGTGCGTGTGAAAATGCGGGGGTTTTAACATCTCAACTTTGTAAAGTATGAATTTTAAAAGGTTGTTCACAAGGGCTGAAAATCAGAGCCAGAGATTCCTCAGTTGTGGCAGGTTTTCCCCATTGTTCTCACTTCTGCTGGGGCCGATGAGTGATTTGGATTCATTGTGGATGTCCTCTAAGTACCACGTAGAGTATGCTGTCGATTTCCTGTAGGGTTGTACTCACGGGAATTAGTAATAGTTAGAGTGAAATACAAACTGAAAGGTAGGCGTAGCACAAATAGATTGGTCTCAAGCAACAGAAGATGCTTTTCGGTGTCGCAGATTTCAGATGAAGTTGAATAGGCAGTCGCTTACGTCGCTCGTCTCGACTTTGGGGTTTAGGACAACGCTCTAGAGAAGATGATTATAGACTTGGGAATACATAAATCACTCACTTATGGGAGTAAATGGAGAATTTGTGATGGGAAGAAGGGAGCCGGTACGTGAGACGGTCACAAAGCTGCTGCAGTCATTCCTGTAGCAGTAGAGTGAAGGTTTTCCTGCTTTCGTTATGAGTGGTTCTTACTGAGTTATACGTAAACGTGTCTTTTTGGCTTGTCTACCTTCACTGAATTTAGGACAAACTACTTACTACTTTCTTGGTCGTAGATTTGTAAGCATAAAAGGAAAGTTTATGCAGACTGAGAGGGTTGTCAAACATTGGCATGTGCTGCCCAGGGAAGTGGTTGAGTCACCATCCCTGGAGATATTCAAAAAGCGAGCAGACAGGGTACTTCAGGACATGGTTTAGTGGGCATGGTTAATGGTTGGACTCGATGATCTTGAAGGTCTTTTCCAACCTAAATGATTCTACGATTCTATGATTCTATGACTAGTATTTCTCGAATTTAGCTTTGAAGCGTGGCATGTTGCTAGATGCGTGTTGCGCAACTCCATGCACTTGTTCTCAAATTTGCGCTAATACCTCGCTTGCAGTCTGTGCTCCCTGCCGTGCTGTTAATGGCCGGTGGGAACCGGGCTGGAGTTACCCTGTCGTTGCACTTTGTAACGCCGGCTTATGACAGGGTAGAATTGCTGGTGGTCGTGAAACTAGTCTGGTATTTGTACTCGGTATTGCCGTCACCTTCGTACTTCGGGAGCCATCCATCGGAAACTATCAGTAATTACAGCTTTTAGCTTTTTTCCTCGGCAAGCCCGCCTATGGGGGGCATCTCCGTCCTTCGGGTGCCATCGCCTGGAGACTGTTAATGATTCCACTTTTTACCTTTTCTCCTTGGGGAGCCAGCCTAGGGAGGAGAAATCTTCCCGCATCTTCCCCTTCTCTGCCAGGCTAATTCCAATAGTGTTTGAGGACTTTGAAAATTTGCATATCCTTGGGCTGCTGAAACCAGCATGGTCCTATGCGAGGTCTCCTGCATGTCGTTCAGGTCTTGTTTAGGGTTGAACAACTGTTTAAGAATACGATCAAAGATGATGCTTTAGCAACTTTTGGCAAGGCAGGAGTCAAGAAAATAAGCAGATTCTATGGAGACTCCCGCTGAGTGGCTTCCTCCTTCTGCCCTCTTTGGCTAGCCCTATAACTTAGAGGGTTGGGCAAAGGTCTTCACGCGTTGATTAAATTACCTTGGCCACCTGCGTCACTTGAAATACATAACAGAGACTACTTTTGCTCTCAGCATAAAAGCTTGAGTGTCTCATGTGGCTCTAGCAGGAGAGAATAATTGCTCAGTACGGGGAGCTACAAAGGCTGCGATGGAGGTATTTAGAATCTATGTGTTGTCTCCTGCAATCCAAGTGATTCCTTAAAGTGCGGTGTTGAGTTGTGCGATGTGATACCTGGCCAGTTTGACTAAGTGTTGCGGTGACACCTATGATGAGCGAAACTTTAAGCTTGGGGGACATCGTTGTACTTTGCCCCGTTAGATGCAGAGTCGGTCACTCTGTGTGGATTTGTAGTCAGTGCGGAAAGTACTGCAATGTGATGATTACTGCCAGCTGGGTGTACAGCTTGTATTGTAAAACTGCTCACTTTGTTCACGGGTGGTGGCAAATCGTTAGTCATGAACAGAAGTATCAGAAATGGAGCATGTGATTGCATACACGGGATACTCTGTTCTCTGTCCCTTAAACGCATAAACTTTTACCTGTAGTAGAGAGTACATGGTATGTTTCTAACTTTACATTTGGTGGTGATCGGAAAGGAAAAGCAGCATTTCAGTGTCCTCAGCTTCATCTAGCTCAGCCTGAAGTTAGTCTGTTTGGTAACTGATACTGCATTAAGAGACCTTTTTTAACTTTAGGTTCTTGAAGATGGTGCGGTTAAGGCACAAACCTCAGAAGAAGCACCTGAAACATCACCATGTAGTGAACTACATCCCTCAGGCAATCTTCAGTACAGCTATGATAGTACAGAGCAACAGTTTGCATGTCATTTGCCTGATAACAGAGATGGTGAATGTGATGCAGCTGAGGGAGATGGAGAGCTTTTTCTACCTCAGAATAATTTTACTTTAGTCTTGGAAGGAGAAGAAGGTGAAGCAGAGATGGGAGACCCTACATTAGTAGATGCTTCTAAAGCAGCTGGCACAACAGCAGAGGAAAAACCTGTCAACAGTTTAGGCAATACTGAAAACCAAGAACATGTTACCAACTCGGTGTCCACTGTAACTAGTGATCAGGCATCTCAAAATATTGCAGAGTCGCTCCCGTATGTGCCTGAACCCATTAAGGCAGCTACTGCTGAGAACTTACCGGATGCAATCAAAGACACAAGAAGTAAAGAATTTACATCTGAAGTTGCAGAACAATCTATTCATGAAACCATAGGTAAAAAGGTAACTGGATTCCAGAAGGCAAAAGCTCCCTTAAGAACTGTGCCGGAAGGAGTGGAAGACGAAACCAGCGTACGTCAAGTAGAGTACGGCATCGCTCCTGGAACACGTGCAAGGGGACAGCTGAGTAGAAGGCTAAGTACTCCATCGGCAGGCACTCAGCAGCTACTGAAGACAGGCAAACCAGGTCTGTTTGCACTGTCTCCTAGGAGAAGTAGCAGGCGAACAAAAGAAGCACCTGAGACTTCTAGTCTTCAAACGGAAGAAAATGCTCAAGAGGAGCAAACGCTTGTGATGCCTGTTACTCCTAGGAGAGGCAGGAAGCCTAAACCAAGTACTGCAGGAAAAGTAGAAAGCAGCCTTTCTGATGGACAAACATTGTCCCTCCCTACACAGTCCGTAGCCGCTACTCCAAGAAGAAGATTAAGGAGAGCGAAGGAAGCTGCAGCTGAACTCTTGGGAGAGGCTAATGAGGAAACTTCTCTTGCTGAAGGTAGCGTTATCGCTTCTGCTACTTCCCAAAGGACTAGAGGAGGGAAAAGTTCAGCAGGAGGTCAAGAAACTGGCCAGACTGACACGGGTCATAAGATAAAAACGTCAGTCAGTCCCAGCAGAAGTGCAAGAAAACTGAAAAGCGTTAATTTACAATTTATGGAAAATATTGTCAAGGATCAAGAGGTGCAGCCTAGTGCCCAACTCCTTTTACCGGTGGCAACTCAAAGAGGCAGAAGAAGAAAGACGAGTTCATCAGAAGTTTCAGAAAATTCTGACCTTGATCTGTCTAAATCATCGCTTCCTCAAACAGAATTCAAACTTCCCGTCACTCCGAGGAGAAGTGCTAGGAAGCAGGCACAAAATCTCCTGGCAGACACAGAATCTCTCTCTGCTCAGGAAGACATGTGTGCAGGTGGGAAAGTGGGAATCCTCGATACTCCTAAGAGAAGAATAAGAGGAGTCCCACATGCTAAACTAGAAAAAACGGATGCTCCTGAGCAAAGAGCTGCCCAGCCAAACGAGGAATCAAGCACACCCAGGACTACAGTAGGAACAGGGCATTGGGGCAGAAAGAGACAGTCAGTATTGGAGGAGAGCACAGGGGAGAAGGCCTTCCGCCAAGGAGCTGGTGACAGTCCTTTGCTGCCTGAAGACAGAAACCCATCAGGACATGCTTTAACAGATCGTTTTACAAGAGCCAGATCCCGCAAAACTTCTATGCATCAGAAACTGTCTCTTGAGGAAAAAGAGTCCTTCCTTTTCTCTCCTCCTCTCACAAAGCTGACAAAGAAATGTAAAGGTAGGTGCACTATGTTTATATGCAAAATAGGGCATATTGCTGTTTTGTAAACCACAGAAAACAGCTTGTGAGGATGGCTTTAAGTATGGTGAGAGTATAACCATAGGAAATAAAAAATTGGGAAAGAGGCATTTCATCTTTTTTCTGAACTCTCTATGACTGCCTGGCTAGCTGTGGTGGAGACAGGAGAGGAGGCTGATCTGAGTACACTGAAATGAAATTTAAGCTTAATTTTTTGTCATGAGCTGAATGTCTATCTGTTTTGAAAACTGGAGGACATATCTTAATATGTGGTTGTCATCACTTCCCCCCAGTGGAGAAATAAAGGAGACATGCTTTCAAATTCTGTTAATGTTTTAACTTAACATGAGCTGCAACTTGCAACAAACTATACAGCTGTTTAGTTATAGGATTGTTTTTCATGGGCATATACTTTGTTAGTGAAGTCACTGCTCATGGGGTTCTTTGTATTGGAGTACATGATAAAAAAATATTTTTTGAGATGAGTAAGGACTGTCGATGCCTCTTGAGCATAGTATCTTTCATTATGTAAGGGCAGGTAAAATGGCTACACTGGCTTATTTTTGTTTCACTATATAATGTAAAAGAATGGATCTCAAGAGGCAGTTACTAGGCGAAGAATACCTGCACATTTTTTATAAACCCAATTGGACCTTTTATGTCAGGAATCTATTGTGCTTTTGATTATTAGCTGTAATTTAATGTCACTGTCGTTTATGTATAACGTACATGAATGTTAAGAATGCCTTGTCATTTTAGCTGGAAAAGAAGACCATCCTGTGCAGCTTAAGGATATAGACCCGGACTTGTCTTCTCAATTTGTCTTTTCACCCCCTCTGTTGAGGTCGAGGAGAAAAAATAAATCTAGGATTTCCCAAATTGTGAAAGAAGCAGTAAGTAAAAACTCTAGTTGTTTCATGTTCAGAAGAATAAGAGGAGTCCCACATGCTAAACCAGAAAAAACGGATGCTCCTGAGCAAAGAGCTGCCCAGCCAAACGAGGAATCAAGCACACCCAGGACTACAGCAGGAACAGGGCGTCGGGGCAGAAAGAGACGATTAGCACTGGAGGAGAGCACAGAGGAGGAGGCCTTCCCCCAAGGACCTGGTGGCAGTCCTATGATGCTTGAAGAGTGAAACCCATCAAAATGTGCTGCAATATTAAGATCTGTAATGGATCGTATTACAAGAACATGCCTAGTGTGTCAATAAAGCCGCAGATAACTCTCAGGGTTGTCAGTGCAATCCATTTATTTGCTGGAGTTTCATCGGTTCCCATGTAACTAATCCGAAATAGCCTAGGTGTTGATTTCTGGTGGGGATCTGGCCTGTTGAGAGAAAAGCTCTGCAGAACTCCTGGGCTCGCGCTAACAAGCAGCCCTGCAGCGAGCAAGCTCACAGGGCGCGGCACAAGCGCGGGGCAGTCTGCGGCACCTCCCCGACCCCGCGTGAGGGAAGGCCGCAGCGCGGCGGTGGCAGAGACGTGACCCCAGAGGGTCACCGTGGCCCGAATCCTGCTGTCCTCGCTGTGTGTGCCCCCGGCCAGGCGGAGGGGTGCTGGGTGACCGTGGTGCTGCTGCTGACGGGCGGCTGAACCACCTCAGAGCAGCCGGGCCGGGGGAGGCGACTGCTCGCGGCTCTGCTCCGGACAACGGGCCTTGCTCCTATCATCGCTCGCTCCCCCAACGTTTCCCCTCGGGAGACGGACACCAGAACTACCGTTTTTGCTGAAGTCCCCTGTCGACAGAGCTGGAGAGGGGTCTGCAGAGCCGCTTACGCAGGACGAGCCCGGGCTGGGGCTGGTTGAGGAGGAGGGGGCTCCGGCTGGCCCGGACGTGCGTGACCCGTCTCTGGAGCACAAGCGAGCTCAGCTCCCCACGGCTGCTCGCGCAGGCAGCTCCGAAAGCTGCTCAGCCCTGGCAGGCAGGGCCAGTCCCGGGCTCATCTGGGACGGGGATGGGAGGGAGACGTCGTCTTTGCAGCCGGGGGAGGTTGGGAGCCAGCGGTGCTTCCGTACCCCCTTTCTGCGGGTGCAGGGGATGAGCGGCTTTGTCTGCTGCTTCATCCTGAGAGGCGGTAGGTCGTTTGCTTTGAGGCACACCTTTGTGGTTCTCGTCTTTACAGCAATTCTTCCTAGGTCAGATGTTCCAAGAGCGGTAACTGTCGCAACCTATTTATTTCCTCTGCGTTTCTGCAGAGTATCGTTTTCTGTATCTTACTTCATAATGTCTGAGCGACGGATCTGGTAATTTTTCCTGCTGTTGATACCGTATTTTAACAGATTTTTCTCGACGAAGCCATCGCCAAACAGCCAGTTATAAATCTGGCGGACTTGGCAGGAAGCGAAAGGCAAAAATCCTCCTCTGAAGGATCTGAAGGAGACAGGTTGAAGGAAGGCAGGTGGGTAAATCTAAGTCTAACCACATTAGGAAATGTCACCAGCTGGTTTTCTTTTTCTTTTTTTAAAAAAAAATCCTTCCCTGTGAAGTAAAAATTAAATTTCTGCAGGTGAAAAATAGTTTTCCCTCCATTCAGGATTCCTTGCCGTCTGGCTAAAGAAGTTACTTAAATGAATAAAGCCTGAGATGTCCACAAGCACAAACATACTGAAGCCTGTGCCTAAGCATGAATATGCAGAAGGTTCTAATCTGGTAGCCTCTTCCCTGCCGCCGGCCCCCCAGATTTGCTTTTCATAGTCATGCTTCTACTTTTCACTTTATTTTCCCTTAGTGCTCTGGCTGAGGTTGCTACAGGAAAGAGAGTGGTGCACATCCCATACAGGGACTTGGTCCTGACGAGACTCCTGCAGTCTGCTCAGGGGGGAAGAAGCAGGACCATCATGGTAAGTTGATTCTTGAATTTATAACCCGCTTTGCCCATTGAAATAGAATTGTGCGGCTCTGACATTGGTGAAAGTGAGTGTAATTTAAAAGTTAAGCTTGCTTCCTGTGCAACACAAAGGGGAGAACCCTTCTGCTGGTCAAAAGCTTCTAGCCACTACTAAACGTGTTACTCAAATGGAGAGCACTTCTGTTTTCGGAACAGAAATGTGGCTGGCGCAAAATAGATATCTCTGTCTACGTTAGAGATACAACCTCCGTTTCTTCTGAAAGAGTTTTCTGCATATCTGTAAAAATTTATTGACATATAGGTAAATGTAGCTATAAAACTCAGAGGCACCTGTTTTATATAAAACCCGTGTTCTTTACCTACCTAAAACTAGGCTGCATTATGAAACAAGTCCTTTTTGCCCTAACTTCTGAGATTATCGTTTGTGCCGTGCACCAGAGGTTGCATTCCTAAATGAGATGAAACTCCCCTAGGTTCTTCCTTGTCTCAGGTGAATTAACTGTATGCTCCAGCATCTTGGAAGAGGTATTTTTTTTAAAGGAAGTGCAATTAAATGAAAGGTGGAAGAATACGAACAGAAAATGTGCACATGTGAAAAGGTTGACTGTAAATGCTGATACTCTCAAAACAGCTTACCTGGGTTTCTTCAAATGCTAGCTTGCATAATTCATCAAAGATGTTTTGAACAAATTGAAGGACAGATTCTTCAATTGCTACTTGTACAAAGACCATCAAAGTGGTTTTGCGCCTTTTTTTTTTTTTTTTTTTTTGCGTTGGTGCTAGCATTAAGGCAGAGTTAGCAGGATTCGAGCGCCTTCAGTATTAATTTTTGCAAAACCCACCTCTATCTTCTCATCTTTCTTTCTGTCTCATTTCTCTTCTGGCACAAGTGTTAGAAAGAGTTAATTTATGGCCAGATTGCTAAGACACCTGGGTTCTCCTTTTATATTTGGGGACTTAATGGTCTATCTTTCCACGTTAATCCCTGTCTGGTTTTTGGTAGCGTTTAAAACTATTTTAAAAACCCTCCTTCAAAATCTAATGTCAGTTAATACTTTTCATATGCTTAGAGATTGCGGCCGTTGAGTCCAGCAGACATCTGTTACGAAGAAACTTTGTCAACCTTACGATATGCTGACAGGTACGCTTTCATAAGTTTTCCCTTTCTGGTCTTGGTGCACATTGCGGTCAGGTGCTGGGCAAAATGACAGAAGATACCAGTTCAACGGGACTGACAGCTCAGAAGGAAGAAAGGGTGAATCTGTCCATAGGCAGGGGCGGCACATGAAGAGCTTGTTCTTTACCCTTATTAACGAACGGCATGTGTTTTTACAGGTAAGTTGTACGACAGAGGTAACTGTATTTCCTGAGGATTCCAGGTCTCCCTCATATGTGTGACTTAATTGAGCTTCTTTCCTGCCCTTTCTTTCCCAGTAACACAGCACCTCTAAAACTAAGCTGTAGTTTGGGGTCCCACAGCCCAACCGTGGTTGAAACGTAGAACATAGAAGTGATGCCTGCTGCCAGGCATTTGTCGTCTCTGCTTCCCAATCCCAGATCCCAGCGATAGTGCCACACAGAGCTATTCCTTCCTGCCCAGGAGCAGCTTGCTTTCCCGGCCACTTTCCCAGTCCGTCAGCTCCTTCTGGAGGAGAAGGTTCCCTCTCTGCTCCCCTTTGCTCTCCTCCTGCGCTTCCTGGGCCTCAGGACTGAAAACCGCTCTCTTTGCAGTCCTTTCAGGCAGGCTTTTGCTGGACTCCAGCACTAATGCCTTCTTATTCCCTCTCCCATAAAAAGAGGTCAGGCACTTACACCCCAGTCCGTTATCCCAAAGCGGGTGATGGCTCGGTGACCTTGTAGCCGCAGCAGCCTGGCTGTTCGCAGGTGTCAGGAGCAGAAGATTTAATGTCTCCAGCAGCAGTTCAGTCCTGCAGAGAGCTGAACTGCTTTCATGTGCCGATATGAACGCAGACCAACAAACTCCCCACGCCTGAGCCAGCTCCGTGCAGGGGCAGCTGGAGTTGTCCTTTGCCTGCCTACCTGCCGTACCCACACTTACAGTGGGTGAGGTGTGGTTTTGAAGTACCCCATCCCATATTGCCCTGCATACTAGAGGCAGAGCGGCTATGGCTCCATTGCTGCAAGTTAGGGTTAGCTGGAGAAGAGAAGGGTTTTCGTGGGCTGGCAGGGGCAAAACCAAACCGGGCTGTGATTGCTGGTAGCGGTACAGGAGAGGGCATCAGATGTTTCCACCCAAGGAGCAAAGTGGCTGTGAGACTTTTTCGCTTGTGAAGTTCCAGAGCTACATGGGATATTTCCGAACAGGGAAAAGAACAAAACAAAACCAAACCAAAAGTCACGTTTGATTGGAAACGTTGTCGTTTGCTGGGATTGTCTGGGTAACAGCTTCTTTTTTGTCTTTTATGTATTTTCATATTTAAAAGGACAAAACGGGTCAGGAACAAAGCCGTGGTAAATGCCAGTCCCAGTGGGAAGCTTCTAAGAGAACCAACCGCAGGCTGCAAATAACAAACTGTTGTGCAGACTGGCTGGGCTCGGGAGCACAGGGCGACCAATAGCCGATGGAACACGTACGTATTTCAGCATAAATACAGCTATGAATAGCAAGCAGATTTTGACTTCCCAGAACATTCTCAGGAGGCATTTTTGGTAATCTGTAACACCGAAGAAGTACGGTGGGAATGGAGCTGAGGAGGATTCGCGGGGGTTGGCTCCTGTGCACGCTCTGGGCACCGTGTTTTGTTGATCACCTTCTGGTTAGACGAGGACAAGGAAGATGGCAGCTTTCATTTCCAGTTCAGGATGCTGACAGCAGCAACAAACATCTCGGCTGTTCCGCAGCGAGGTGGGTTTGTGTCCCCACGTGCCGTACGGTCCCCAGGAGGTTTGGGTTGGAAGGGCTTGCTCTGCAAGAGGCCAGACCGCCTCCCACTGCATGGCTTCCTCGCTGCTGGTCCTCGTCTCTCACGGGGCTTGATATTTTACACGTAGGTACCCTGGTTAAAGCTGTCTTGCTGTTCACAAGAGGTGTGGTTTTTGCTGGCTGAGAACAAGTGGCAGATCTGGAGCACGCAGGCGACGTGGGAGTCCTGGCTGGAGGAAGCCCAGAAGGAGTGGGAGCACCAGCACACTGCAGTGGCTCAGGCGAGTTTCCCAGTAATGGGCATCGCGGGCAGATACCTTAACCTCTGCTCTTCTGCTTCTGATGTTTTCCCCTTCTTGTCATCTTTAAGACTCGTTGCTCACACACTTCTGTGCCAACAGTGCCCCGATGAGACCCTCCAGGGGCTTTTCAGCCTGGGTAAACTGGCAATAACGTAGCCCTGGGTTACGGGTCCACAACATAATAGCAAATCTCTCATGAGCTCAGATAACAGCATATTCTGTCTACTTCTAAGTACCTTACGGTTTCTTGGTTTCATTTTGTAGTTGTGAGAAATCATGACTGAAATAAAAGGTGCCAGTGAATGTACCGAGCCGTGTCAAAGCAGCTCAGGCTTGGGTCACTTCAAAGTCCTTGACAGGCAGAACCAGAGGTTTTCCCTTTAAAACCAGTCATGAGATGAACACCCTAGAACTTGGGGCAGATGTGTTCTTTGCACTTTCTGAAAAAAACCCAAAAAACAAACCAAACCCCCCCCAAACAAACCCCCAAAACCCAACACCCCCTCCCCCCCCTTTTAGTTTTGGGCATGTTTCTGAAAGCAACCAATGTTCACATGACTTATTTAGCCAGCCAGAAGCATTTCAGTAGGAGGCTGTGGCGGTGCGTGAGAGCCAAGGAGTGCATGACGGGCTGCTCTGGGAAAGAAGGGGCCTGATGGTGACTTGATGAATAAGTCGTTCAAGGCACACCTTCACTGAAAGGCCATACGCTGCTCCCCTCCCAGCTGCTTCTCACGAACCATTTTATTGCTTCAACATGGGTAACTGCCAAACAGAGGAGCTGGGAAATCGGCTCTCTGCATAGAGCGGCGATCGATTGCGGGAAGAGGGCTGGGTTTAATGGGGAGAGCAGAGCTTTACAGGAATCCCGCGCGTTTTGTGGGGGTCTCTTGATTTTTGCATGAAGACTGCATCACGCAGCAAAGTTGCTGACTTAAACAAAAGTGCTTGATTTCTTCCTGACTCGAGGTCTGGAGCTTCTGCCAATAGAAGGAAGCGTGGAGTCAGTCTTTCAGCTCTAGTAATTGCTTGCTGATGGTGTTTGGTAAAACTAGGGGACATTCAGGGGCTGAATTCTGTCGGGAATGCTGAACCCCGTGTAGGGTGTACGGCTAAACATGGTAGTTCAAGTGCCGCCTTAGGCCCATCGGTCTGGATGATGGCATCAGTCTTGGCTGGCAGCTGTCACAGGTGTTTGGGCACACAGGACAGGACCCTGTTCTGCTGAGGACAGCTCCTCATCCACTTACTGCATCGGCTCGTTTTCCTGCATTGATTTGCCCGGGGTGTGCTTTTTTAAGACGGTGAAATGAACTTAATCGGGCTTCTATTAGTTTTGAGTCTTCTCCCCAGCAAGCTGTTGGATACAGTTTTAGAGAAGTAATGGTGACAAGCCTTTGCTGGTGTGGTATTTTTTCACCTGTGTGGTGGAGAGAATACTTAAATTGGTAGGAGAGAGTCACCAAAAGCCTGGGCCTGTTGCACGTGTTGCCAATGTTTTTGCGGTTCAGCTTGTCAGGTTGCTGTTTGTCCAAGTACGTTTCAGAGCTGGATACTCAGAAGCCGTCTGGACGTGGTGCTGGGCAGGCTGCTCTAGGTGAGCCTGCTTGAGCAGGGGCTTGGACCAGATGACCTCCAGTGATTCTGGAAGGCCGCCTGCTTCCAGAAGAGAACTTCTGGAAGTTCTCTTCCTTGTGATTCTGTGATTCTAGAATTTGTGCTGGGAGGGGCAGGCACCGGGGCGATGGCACACCGGTGTGGTATGCTGGAAATGTCAGCTGCTGTCTCCCTCTCTTAGGAAGGCTGCGCGTGTGTTCTGTGCTGAGACACTTAGCGCCTATGTCTGTCTGTCCAGGTACGCCAAGCAATGTAAAAAGAGCGTAAGTTCAGAAGGGACTTTAGGAACTTTTGCTCGCTTAGCCACGTTAGACAGGGGCTGCGACTCTTGAATGAAAGTATGGTCGTGTTAGAGAATAACCATAGGAGGTGGCTGGGTAAACTGGCTCCAGTGTCAAATTCTGAGCTGTGTTGGTTTTGTTTGTGTTTTCCTTTGAAGGGAAGTCAAATCTATGGTCTTAGCTGTTGGGGGTTGTTGGGCTAGAGAGCTGAAATTCTTCCTTCTCCTTGCCTTCTGCTGTAGGTTTGGGCTTGTGGAGCATCCGCACAAACTCTGCAAGAGAATCTGTAGGCTGCGCTTGAGTGAAATAAGCCTGGCTGTGGAGTTCCGATACAGACCGTCTCTGTTATGCTAGTGGCTTTTTAGACTAGAACTTAGGCTTTGGATGAAATGTAGGGTGGTTGCCTAAAGCATCGGGGCGGGGGGGGTGTTTCTGCCTAAGTGGGAAAGAAATGACCCGGTGGTACTCACAAAGTCACCTGCTAACTCACTCACTAAATCCTCTTTCGGCTGGAGTAAAATATGGCAAAGCGCAAATTCACTGAACCCGACTACTAAGGTGCAGAAAGTGTCTTTTCCATCCACTGCTCCTCCAGCGCTTGTGAGCTGCCTCCTGCTTTTCTGGGGAAAATGTCATTGAACCAGTCGTTAATAATAATTCAAAAAATTCTGTCATTGTCATCTTTAGCTGTTATTCAACAAAGTGGATGCTGGTTTCTCAAAAGGACTTAGTTTTTCTTCCATTTCTTCTTCTTTGGCTTCTTCCCACTCTGTGTCCTGTTTCCTTGGAAAATGTGACCTGAATCGTGTCGCACGCTGTTGTCCGTTCTCTGATCACCAGGTAGCACTTCCCTGAAATCGCTTTAGCTTCCACATCTGGCTGAATGAAAGAATGACGCCTGTCAGCTGCAGCCTTTCTCAGTGAGACAGTGAGTCTCTACGCGCACGAGGGAGTTAAAAGTTGACTGACTGTGTCTCGGGTGGTGTCCTTTCTAAAAGGAAAGGGTTCTGCAGCTCTCCTTGCAAACTGCGTGTGTAGTTTCACACGTGTATGAGCTAGCGTAACGGCTTACTGCCACAAAATGGAGACGGACGAATTCCCTCTCCTTCTTCCCAACGCACTGTCCTGCCTCCTTCCTTGTGCCAACTTTCATGCTTGCTAGTTCTCTCTGCCAGCCAGTTTAACTCTCTAAGCTGGTGGAAAACTATCTACTTTTCTGGGTTCGTTTCCCATCTGCTTAGGCAGTTAACCTGGCTCGTAAAGTGCTCTAAAAAGTGCTCAAGTCAGTGCAAGGTAAGCCGCAGGAATACAGCAGTAGAACAAAGGAGCAGATGGAGAGATGGGAGGCGGCAGCAAGGCCTCTCTTCCAGCGGCAGTGAAGGCAACGTGTTTTGTGAAACCGTGTCTTCAGCTGCGACTGAGCGTATTTTTAGCTTTTTCTTCAGTAAGCCTGTAACATTGTTGGCCTTTGATTTTCCTGGACTACCGTCAGTCAGAACTGACATCACAGAACTCTGACTTGGCTGTATGTGATTCCACTTGAACATGTAATTTCTCTTTTTTTTTTTTTTTTTTTCCCCCTGGGGATTTTTAATCCAGAAATCTGTCATCAGTCTATGACTTGTGGCATGTTCCTTTCTTTGGAAACAGTTCATGGTGTTTAGAGGTCATAAGTAGCAAGGGTGAAGAAGAACGGTAATTTTGGCAACTTGTGCACAGACCACTTTGGTGTAGCATACAGCGGGGAGGTTGGATTCTGGCTTCCTCCTGAACATGGAGTAGGCCTGTGGCATTTTACACTGATCTGTTTTCTACCAGACAGAAGGAGGAATGTGACTGTAGTTGTTGTTTTCAAAGAGAGCAGAAATGCAGTTAGTGTTGGATATCTCTCTTAAAGGAGAGGCTTCACGCCTTTAACCTAGTTCTATCTAACTATTTTCCCACTGTGTGGATTTGCCAGTAATCCTTGGTTCAACTTAGCAGAATGATGCAAGTAAAACATCCTGATAGCCAGGTCACTGTATATACAGTTCAGGCTTTATTGTGGAGTTTATTTTCCTAGTTCCATATTACCAAGCCAGATGTCTAGGAACAAAATGTTTCAAACGGCCATTGGCGTACTGGCAGAAACCTGGGCATGCCTGATGGTCTAGCATTTTCACGTGCTTTTCTATGCAGTTAATAACTGCAGCGGAATTAAATTTAAAGTTCCATGAATGGTCCGGGCGTGGGAGTGTTACGTACTTGATGGTTCTTAGCGGTGGTATGGGCCTGATAAGCACATTTGTTGTGTACTGTAGGCAGGAGTACACTGTGTCAAGGTGTGAGCTTTCCACCAGAGAAGAATTCTTTCTGATTTGGTGGGGAGTTTGGGGTGGCGAGTGGTTTGTTTTTACGCTCAACTCTCCCCAGTAGAGTATCTTAAAATGTGATGTGCAATTTGGCCACGCCAAGTTCTGTGCTCTTGGCCTGTCCAGGTAGGCAGTGGCAAAGGCAGGGTGACGCAGGGTGACTCTTGTTCTTCCTCTTCTGAAATTTCTTCCCGTGATAATCTTCTCTGGTCATTCCTCCTTTCTTATTCAGCATCACGGTATTGCTGAAGGCACCTGTCAAAACAGCTGGACGTTGAAGGCCTTTGAGAGATGCTATTCACCAACCCAATAGATCTGTATTTGTATTTGGTATTATGGGTTACTCATAAAACATATGGATTAAATCATTACAATTAAACTGAGCCGGAAGGCTGGTCAAACTGTGGGGCTTTTTACTGTCTGGAGCCCCTGGATGCAGTGCAAAAGTTCATCCCGCTGTCCCTGTGAAAGGATGACAAGTACCAAAAAGCAAACGCGAGAAAACTACTGCAAATGAGTTGTCCCACTTGGAACTTGACCTGTGCTAGTTGTGAATGCTGGCAGGGCGGTCAGGCTGGCCAGCTGCAGCAGCGTCCTGCAATACTGGCTTTGCCATCGGCAACCTTTTTTTCCGAAGGTTGACTTGCGCTTAGTGCGGGACCCTGGCTTACACTGCCTGTGTTTCACGCGCTCGTTGTTTTCATGCTGGCAGAAGATACTGGAACATGTTCTCAGGTAGAGTGCCTGTGACCTGAAATATAGTAGATTCCAATGCCCAGGCTTTAGAGCATAACCTTTCTCCACAGAAGTACAATCTGTGTAAATGGTATTATTTATAAGCGTTTCCCTTTAATAACTTTGTGTTGCTCCCAGAGTCTGGTCTTCAGAACTAGCTGTAACCTCCTATGCCGTAAGGAAAATAGGTTATTAGTGCACGCTGGAAGAAGCAACCATAAAACTTTGCTTGCGGGAGAACATGTGTGCTACAGTTAATGCAATGGGCTTTGTGTGCCCATTGAAGTGGCTGGCTGTACTGGTTTGTGGCATAGGGTAAGGGTTCTGTTTGATGCCCGAGTTGGTCAGCATGTGTAACGCCCAGGAATAGCGAGCTACGTAGAATATCTTCCTTCTGAGACTCCATGGAGAAAGCAGTGCTATTTGAAGAGATGCTTGAACCTGTCTTGTCTTCCGGAGGCTTTTTCAATAACCCATAGAACTTGCAAAACGTAGTGAGCTGAAGTAGTTTGTATTTCCACGTGTGTGGAATATCTCTTATTTAGCCTCCTATTCAATCTTGTAAGTCACCTGAGCTTTTAAGTCCCCGTCCCCCGTCCCCCGTCCCCCAAAAAAATCTATCTTGACATAGTGAAACGTGAACTGTCTGTGGAGCACCGATAGAGGTGTGGAAACTGAAAGGCCTCAAAGTTTTTGTACAATAGTGCAGAGATGTGATAAGGACTGGCAATAGGAAGGAAAGGACTGGAATAAGGAAAATGGGGATTTAAGTGTAGAAAAGAATCCGTGTTTTAAGGTGCTGTGTTATGTTCAGGTGATAAGTGTATGGAAAACTACTTTCCAACTGATGAGCTATGAAAGTCTGTATCGCTTGTCATGCGGAAACATCAACGGTACATTTTCTGGAAGAGTTTGAGAGTGAAGGTAGTTAAGAACTTAGTATTCCTTAAAGTTCAAAATAAACACACAAGAAGTGAACAAGACACAAACGATGCCTGAAATCTACTAGAAGACAACTGGCAATAAATAATGAGGTACAAAATCAAGAGCAAGGACTAATGGAAACTCATACCTTTTACTGCAGCGCTAATTGAAATACGCTTTTTCTCGGATTGCATCTTACTACAGACTCGCATATCTGAGTAGGCTTGAACTCGGTGTATTGTTTTTTTTCCTGTTATTGACCTTATCAATACCCCTGTGTCGCTTTTTGTTGGTGATCTCATAGGCATTAGAAAAGTAAAAGGATTCTCCTTTTGCTCTGCTGTGAGATCAAAAACTGTCCCGAGTGCCATTTTTTGAAGGAAAAGAGCTACAGGAGCTGTCTAGGAGATTACTTGCGGCATACTGATGAAACTTCTGTCAATCTCAAAAAGCAAATCTCAGTTATGGCTGACATGAGTCTGTTTTTGCATTTTTTTCTTTATTTACAGTGAAGAATGCGAGACCTATCAGCTCAGGTAACGAGCAGTCTGCTGCAGTTTCCAGAGGTGACTACTGAGGCACTTGGGGAAGATGAGAAACCCCTAGGTTCTGTGCTGAGCGGGAAGTTTTCTGGAGGTGAGCGTTCTCCTTTAAATTTGGTCTCGGTCTGAAGTTCTTATTGCCTGGAGGTTACCTGAAGCACAGGGTCACAGTATCGACTGTGTCAGGCTGGTGCTGTTGTTAAGATGCATCAGGTTTCGAGAGAACAGGAAGGAAGTTTTAACTATTAAAAATGCTAATATTAAAACCTTAAAACTAGTATAGTTAAACTTTGAAATTACAGCAACCTTCACCAGTCTTGTGCTATTAAAATAATTTAGTTAAGCATGCTGAGTCAGCGGGCCTTCCTCAATGTTGTGGTCACTCAATTGTTAATTAAATAAAAGGCAGTTTTCAAAAAAGTGATAGTGTTGTTTTGGGCCCTATTTATTTGTACCAGCTCAAGCTCTATGACCATCATAACACCACATGCGGAACTAGTTCTTCTACAACGTTACAGAGGCACCCCCCTCCCGCCGCCCCCCCCCCCCCCGCTTTTTCTTTTCCTAGTCTGAATACAAACAGCAAAGGAAGAGGATAACACTGTTAAGCGCTGCAGCCATATTTCCAACGTATTTAACAGGGTGCAGATGAGTACCCAGGGAGAGCTGCTGAAAGTGGCTAAGCAGATTAGGTAGTTGACTTTCTAGGTGATCCGCAAGTAGAGCTAGCTGGGTGCCTACCTGGTTGTCTAGGCTCTGTTAGACCAGGTGGAATCCATCTACCTGACTGAAAGTGCAGTAATTGAGTTAATACTTCCTCCGAGTTTGTTCAGTGAAACAAAATGTGTTAAATTCTTTCTGTCGTCAGCCCGTGTAAAAGATCAGATGTACTCATGCAGTGCCCATTTGACGATAATTTCTTGCTGCCGTCCAAATCCCTGCCCCAAGTAGGCGTGTGTCAAGTAAAATTAATAAACTAGAAATGAATTGGTTTAGATTTGTTATCTTTGAAGTGTGCTTTAAGTCTCGTATTCCCGTATGTATTTAGACGATTTCTAGCCAAAACAAGCCGAATATGGGATGAAGTCTCTAGATCAATATGTTGTCATCTTCATCCCAAGCAGTCCAAATCCTTCAGTGCGGGAATGACAAGTAGAAATGCAAAATAATAAGGTTGTTAATATTAAGAGGTAGTGCTGGAGGATCTCCATGGGTGATTTTGAATAATTGACCACAACTAGGGAAGTCGGTCTTCCCTTTTGGGTACTTTTAGTGAAGGAAAGGGGCAGTGGCTGTGATTTTCCAGTTGTTTTCAGTCTTGTATTGGAAATTTGCTTTAGTCAGCTTTCTTTTCTCTTACAGGGAGAAATGGCTTGGCATGGCTGGCGTGTGGTCCTCAACTGGAGGTAGTGAGCTCTGTGACGGGAGAGCGGCGCTCTGCTTACCGTTTCCGTGGAGTAAAGAAACAGCCTCCCACCATTCGTGTGGTAAAGGATTTTTCCTGGCAGAAGAGAACGGGACTGCTGGTTGGGTTGGAAGAAGCAGAGGGAAGTGTTCTCTGTCTGTACGACCTTGGAATATCGAGAGTGGTTAAAGCAGTTGTTCTCCCAGGAAGGGTACGTACACTTTAATCGGAGGAACGAAGCTTTTGCGTTGTCAGGTGCTGCGTAATCCTGTTTCAGGAGAAGCTTTGGAGCGTCTCTTTGTAGGCGGTATTTTTTCTATCTTGCATTAGTGCAGACTGCCACTTCAGAGTATCCAGTCAAGAGAGCCTTGGTGCAAACTCTTGGGCTTAACGGTACCGTTATCTTTTGAGCTTACTGATTGTAAAACAAGTTTTCTGGGTTTATGGTAGAGCACATAGTTACCTAATTCTCCACTGCCACAAAAAGGCATTGAGAACTATCTTTTATTGGCCAGAGTGAAAAAGGAAAAAAACCCCCGCTGTTCCCAGTGTCTGTAACATACATTTCCGAAATGCTTGATTTCTATGTATGTTAGAAATACTGTCTTTAAAATATCTGAAACTTCCATAGTTGTGCTGTAAATGACTTAGACACATTCCCCTGAATCTCAGACTAGCAAGCGGGTGGCTTTAGAGCAGAACAGATTTTTATGTTGACTTAGGATAGGAAAGAAGAGCCGTTAGGGAGTTACCTGACGGATTGTTGAACGATTGACTTTCAACCTGCAGTCCTTGAATCGCTGCTTATTGAATATTGTGTTTGTGTAGATGGGAGAGGCTGGTGGAATGTTACTCATTTTTTTCTGTCTTCTGTAACCCAGGAAGTCCAATGATGTAATGTCCCCTAGTCTCATTATCTTAATGTAAACAAGAATCAGTGCAAGTTAATAGAACATCAAGATTGACTATATTGGTTTTTTCTTGATATAACTGGAAACAATGCTTTGCTTTTAAGTCTTATGGTCCTCTGCATTTACTTTCTTGTTTCTGATGTGCTAATTCCGGCTTCACTTTTGAATGATTTCTGTTCAGCTTGTCAAACAGCTTAAATGCTAGCTTGCAGTTTTCCTGTAGGTAACTGCTATAGAACCCATAACTAATCACGGAGGACCCAGCGTGAGCACTCGGCACCTACATCAGAGTCTGCGATGGCTCTTTGGAGTGGCAGCAGTGGCTACAGATGTTGGTCACCTACTTCTGGTGGACCTTTGTTTGGATGATTTCTCTTGCAGTCAGAATGAAATACAAGCATCGGGTAAGCCTGCAGTTTTTAAACTTGAATTTGAGAGTAGGAAAACTTGTGTATAAACAACATGCATCCCACTTGGAAGACACTAGTGTGCAGGCATTTCTGACTGCTGGTTACAGATGGCGGTTTGCCTTGGTATAGTCCCGACCTGATTAAAAATGGGAGTGGCTTAATACTCCTTCTAATGTTATAAATGCCCCCCTGCCACCAAGATCCGTACGTCACTATGATGCTTGCCAGTGAGGTGTAGGAATTTTACCACGTGAGTCAGTGCAGCTGCCTGAGAGGAAGTTGTGTCAGAGGCGCCCTATTTCTTGGGAATGTTCTTCTGCTTCTGTGAGTTGACTTGGGGCAAATTTTAGGCTTGCTTGTTAAAATGAATCCGACTTGTCAAAAATCGTGCATTTGGATGACTGAAATCTCTAATTTGCATATTTGGGTTGCATACGCTGTTTTGGCTATTACAAGAGTGGCTTCAGGAGTTGGTGTCGCTTCAGCCAGCTTCATCGTGAGGCCCAAACGCGTGATTTATAGAGCCCAGGAAGAATTTGTCTACGAAGGTTACGCTCTTACCTGGTTTTTATTTACGAGTGAGAATACCTGTCCGATCAGAGAGTTCTTCTGTTCTTTGGAAACATACAAAAGAAAGCGTTGCATAAATGGGTATTTTGCCCCGGACGGTAGAATTGGATGAGACGTGTTGTCACGTCAGTGTTCAACATGCAGCCTAAATGGCCTGACACATTAACTCATGGCGTGGTTTTGTGTGTGTAGGTCTAGAAGTTGTCACTAGAATTCCTGCTGAAGTTCCACAAAGAAGAGAAGCTGTGACCAGAGAAGGGAGACATCTCTGCTTTCAACTACAAAATCCTTCAGGAACAGCAATATCAACCCTGTACTACATAAGCAGAAGCAATCAGCTTGTTGTGGGTTTTTCAGATGGCTGCCTGTCACTGTGGAATATGAAAACTTTGAAGAGGGAGTAAGTAGGCCTTTACAGCTGGCCATGCCCGGAGGTGCAGGGGTCTCAATTGTTTGCTTACGGAAGCATGTTCATGAAAGAGAACATTTTAGGGAGTGAAATTTTGGGTATAATCTTGGGATGTTTAGAAATCCTCTTCTGAAATAACTATTAAAAGTCATACATGGATTAAGTAGACCGCCTTCTCCCCAGTGGACTAGGATTGTTTTCCTTCTTGTGCCTGTGGCTCGAGGGATTGTGGAAAGCATGCTTCTTGGGGTTACGTCAAGCAGTTTAGGATGCGATGGAGCTCATTTTTCTAAGACGCTTTGTCCGATCAGTAGTGTTCAGTGAAGCCAGGAAACGTGTGTGTTTTGATGAACCAGATTTTAGGAATGATTTTTCAGAACCAGCTACTGCAATTAGGGCATACATTGAGAAGCTTACGTATGTTAATAATGTGGGTTTGGGGATAATATTCTTTAAAGCGCCCAGGATGAAACTAGTGAGACACGAAAAATCAATAGCTGATCCGTGCCTGAAAAGATATTCTTTCCTACATGTCAGCCTTGTCCAAAATAGGGGACTGACCCATTCCAAGGCAACGTTGCGTGTGAATGAAAATTTGCTTGGAACACTTGGAGATGAGGATAAGGGGCATGTAAATCTATAAGCAATAGAAAAATTAAGAGACGATTTTATATCTGCCAAAGGGCAATCACACGTGAAATATGTGACCAAATTCAGATAGGGATTGGCTTAAGCAAACCTGCAGTGACTCACCAGAAACTGTTGGATGCATAAATAGACAGTGGAGGACTAACTGGGTGGCAAGAATAGATTGTGAAGGTACACGTAAGGTTCAGAAGTCTGGAGGAAAAATGCTTTACGTAGCATCCGAGTAAAGAAATGAGAAAGTACTTGTGTTTGGCCCTGTCTTAAATTTGTTCAGAAGGTAGGCTGCATTTTAAGTTCAATATTGAAGTCGGCTGGAACAGGAGGAACAATCTTTTGCCTGGCAGGTGAAGTAATCATTTATGTTCTTCCTCCCTAGGCAGAGGAGGATATAAACCCAGGTTATTGCATTTGATGGACAGTAATTTCCTCAGCTCTTGACTGCTGCATAAAAAGTAGTCGCTTCCCTGACTCACTTGTCTGAGATGGAAGTGTGACCTTCTGTACTTTGGGGATAAGCATGGAAGGATAAGCTTTTTTCTCAGAAGATGCTTCTACCCTTCTACAAACAGTTAGGGCTCATCGTAGGCTCACAGGTTTTTATTTTTCTCTCTTTTCCCCTTTTCCTTTTTTTTTTTTCATTTTTTCTTTCTTTTTTTTTTTTTTTTTTTTTTCCCAACCACGTAGGCACCACTCTCAGCTTGAAGGAGGAAGGATTCCTGTCTATGCTGTTACTTTTCAGGAGCCTGAGAATGATCCTCGCAATTGTTGCTACTTGTGGGCTGTTCAGTCTACACAAGAAAGGTGAATTAAAAGTTACTATAAGCCACTGAATGCATTTAAATTTTTTTGTATCTTTGTTCACATACCGTTGATACATGTATCTTTGTTTTGTTTATGTAGCCGTGCAGGAGATTCTCTCAGGTGTGGAAGGTGTTAAGCTTACACTGCAATTTTTACAGGATTTAACAGATGTGAAGAGGGACCTACTAGTGCCTACCTTCTGAAAGAAGGCAAAGCAACAGTGGCTGTATCTTTGTGCTTGCATTCTTACACGATTTCCTTTGTTTCTTGAGGACTGCTTCACGATTTGTTTGGTACTTGCACCATGGTATGAAAATACCATTCAAAGTAGTTGGGGCTGCAGATCTCGAGCGCTAAACGTGCCAATATGACAGCCGGCTGCCCCTAAAGGAGGGAGGTGACAGTATTGCGGATTACCTTGTGCCAACTTGCGCGGTCTTTGGAGCCTTTGTGAGCCAGGCCAGCTCACCTGGCAGAGACCGATCCCTGTTGAGCAGCAAAGTCAATGGTTTCCTGCTGGGCTAATGACCCGAATCAGTATGTGGAAGGGTGCAGCGTGTGTATGCAAGAGAGGGGCTGGAACTTTGGTGGGAAGGGAAGGGAAGGGGAGAAAGATCTCTCTCTTTCAGCATCAGCAAGCTATTTAATCAGCTCAGCCGTTCACAGTGTGGCAGTCTTTTTAAGTTTGACTTTAAAGCAACAATTTGTAGTCCGTACAACATATTAAAGCTTTCAAATTGTATGGTTAGCATTTGCCCCTGAAGCTGTTAGTGTCCAAATGTCCTCCTTTGTGTTGTAGCGGCTGCACGTGACCAGTTATCTGATGGTTTGGGAAGTGGTGTTTTTCTTTTCAGCAAGAAAACATCAGTCTAGATCTAATAAAATGATAACAAGGCCTCTAAAGCAGCTTTGTAATCAAATGTCCTAATTTCTACCTTTTTCAGTGAAGGTGACGTCGTGAGTTTACATCTGTTGCAGTTAGCATTTGGTGACAGAAAACGCTTGGCCCCAGGACAAGTCATGTATGAGGTAAGGCGTGCACGTATGTGAAAAGATGAAAATAGTGATTTTGTCTATGTGAGTATCAGTGAAGTTGTCAGGGGTGATTTTTACCATCAAAATTCAGAGGTGACTGAAACCCCAATCTTTTGCTGAGTCTTCTTGGGCATGTTTTATGCTGCTGCATCTCTTGTAGTGCTCTAAGCACTTTGGCAGGTCGACAGGAGAAAGATGCTTTAATCGTTCTCCAGTTTCACTTTTGAACTTCTGCTTTGCTTTATCCTCTTTTAAAAGTTATTTGTAGCTACAGTCTTAGCAGTGGCAAAGACCTTGTACTGTGTGCTGCTTTGGAAGAAAACCCAGTCGTCGATATCCATTCCTCGCGTGGCTACTTTGTTCTGTCTCAACGCTTTAATGTTAAAATGGGGGACCTTTTACTATTTGGCAATGCTTTGCCTTGGTCATCTTCTTTTCCTGAAAAAGGTGTGACGAGTGTCAGATTTCACCTCAGAGGGTTGAAATGTTTCAGCAGCTTTGAAAAATGGGTCTGCTAAAATTTCCGGTTTTAAAAAAAAGCACACAAAGTGATTAAATAATGTGGTTTGCGTTTGTGACCTGAGAAAGCTGTGGTGTCGCTAGTGTGAGACTTTTAACCCTCTACAGACAGTGCAACCAGTAATACATTCACAGGCTTCTAAGAGGTGTCAGGCACCAGTCTCTGCCTTTGAGATATTTTACTCCCCTGCTGTTCCTGCGTTCCTGTGATGAGCGTTGTGCAAGGTTGAAACAGGAACCAATCTCACAAGGTAGTTGAAGAGAGAACAAAACAGCTGGACCTCTGGGGGGAAAAGTCAGGTTCTTCAGCTAGCTTCCAGATGAGCCACTTACACATGTAGCTTCATACCAAGACTTGCTAACACCTCCTGCCAAAAAAACCCCCCAACAACTCCCACCCCCCGGAAACAAACCCAGAAGAAGCATTAGTACAGGATCTGTGTTCTACAGAGGACACTTGGAGTGTCGGAATACTTCCCTGTAGCCACAGATTGGTCAGTACTACATGACTGTCTGCCTGCGTGACTGGCTGAGTCAAGTTTCTTGTCCGTCTTCCGTGGCAGAAAATTTAAGAGTTGTTCCCAATTGCCAGGCCAAATTGGAGGAAAGGAGGAGGAATCTACTGTTGACCCTTGTTCGTTGAAGAGAGTTCACAGAAGCTTGAAAGAAAGCTTGAAATCTAGTGCATCCGGCCATGGTCATGGAGCGCACCTTGACATTTGTCCTGCATGATGCTTGCAGGTGGATAGAGTATGCAGCCCCCACGTCCACATCAGAGTCTGACGAGTGCATCTCATTTGAAAACTGTCTTCAGATTTTACGGGTCAATAAAGTCATTATTTAACATCTTCCACGCAGTGGAGTTCCTTAACTTAGATTTGCTTGCCCCAGTGGAGAATTTAAAATACGCTGTTTTGCTTCAGAAGTTGTCTTCGGCAGGAATTGTTTGATATCTTTTTTCCCTTCCCCTCAGCCCTAACTTTGGGGGGGGACTGGCTCTTCACAGATGAATAAAAGTTGAAATTTCTAGCGGTTAAAATTCATCTCTAAGAGGTTGATGGAGTTGTAGTACTTTATCTGACAAAAGGGTCTTTTGGCACGGTGGACCTGTTCAGGACATCTTTTATTATAAACTGTGTTTGGTGATTATTCCTTCTGTAATAAAAATGGGATTCTTTGCTTAGGCTTCGCGCTAGTTTTTCAAAGAGATGGTTCAGATTTTCCTGTCTACTCTGCACATGTCTGTTATTTCCAAAGTTACTTGATAAAGTAGAATGAACTGTGCATACTGCAGAGCAAATTTTAGCGAGGGAAATGCTAAATTCTGAAAATGTGCAAAGCCCGTTACTATTTGACGCTTCATTCTCTTGCATGTCAGATGTAGTTTCTATTTGCCATCAGAAATAAGCTCATGGGAAATATACAGTACAATATGCATATTATATTATACATATATACATTCTTTCACATTTAGCTATAATGTATGTTTTTATCTCAAAATGACCTTTTCTCTCTCCTTTTATTTTTTCCCCAGGGTCTGGAATACTGTGTCGAAAGATACAGCTTAGGTCTCACAGGTGGAGTCTTTCCCTTGAGCGGGCAGGCCAGCGATATTAAATTACTTAGCTGTCAGACTGTAGAAAAACTTCCCAAACGTGTCGACGGAGAGGATAGCGTTAATGCAGGTTTGTTCTAATGTCCCTGTTTGGTTATTCTAAAATAAGTAGTTTTGGAATCTAAGCAATGAATGCTGTTCTGTACCCCAGTCTGTGAGTCTTGAATACCTTTACAGACTAGCTTGTTGGGCTTATTTAAAAAAAATAAATGGGTGCTTAAGTTATATGGGACTTCTTTAAAGGAAAAAATAAGTTGTGTTTTATGCTTGCTGACATGCTATAGCGATGTATGGTGGGGTCACCTGCATGAAGCTTGTCAGTCGTTCTATTCCTCCAGCTGTCGTCTTTGAACAGTAAGATGATGCTCCCCATTGCTTAGGAGTGTTACCTGAATTTTTCTTTCCCTGTTCCAACCTATGTCTGCATCTGCATCCAGCTGGTGGCCGGTCACAAGTGGTGTTCCCCAGGGCTCGGTATTGGGGCCAGTTCTGTTTAATATCTCTGTCAATGATCCGGACGAGGGGATTGAGTGCACCCTCAGTAAGTTTGCAGATGACACCAAGTTGGGTGGGAGTGTTGATCTGCTTGAGGGTCTACAGAGGCTCTGTGGAGGGATCTGGACAGGCTGGCTCAATGGGCCAAGGCCAACTGTATGAAGTTCATCAAGGCTAAATGCCAGGTCCTGCTCTTGGGTCACAAGAACCCCATGCAACACTACAGGCTTGGGAAAGAGTGGCTGGAAAGCTGCCTGGCTTTGGGCCCCTCGCTACAAGAAAGACATTGAGGTGCTGGAGCGCATCCAAAGAAGGGCAACAGAGCTGGTGAAGGGTCTGGAGAACAAGTCTTACGGGGGTGGCTGAGGGAACTGGGGTTGTTTAGCCTGGAGAAAAGGAGGCTGAGGGGAGACCTTACCACTCCCCCCAAGTACCTGAAAGGAGGCTGTAGCGGGGTGTAGTGTTGGTCTCTTCTCCCAGGTAGCAAGTGATAGGACGAGAGGAAATGGCCTCAAGTTGCGCCTGGGGAGGTTCAGGTTGGGTATTAGGAAAAATTTCTTCACTGACTGTGTTACAAAGCATTGGAACAGGCTGCCCGGGGTTGAGTCGCCATCCCTGGAGGTATTTAAAAGACAGGGAGATGTGGCGCTTAGGGACGTGGTTTGGTGGTGGACTTGGCAGTTGGCTTTAGGGTTGGGCTCAATGAACATAAAGGTCTTTTCCAACCTAAGCAACTCTACGATTCTGTGATCTGCCTGTCCATTTCTTCCTCTCTAAATCTAATAGGTTCCTACACCTGCAAGTTCTTAAAGCAATAGCTTTCCTTGTCCATATACACAGTTAAAACTCTTACGAAGTCTTTCATTATCTTGCAGTAATTAAATGTCCCTCTCTGGGTTTACAAATTCACTTATGTTCTGACCCTATTTTTGAGCCTGCTGCAGTGATAACTTCCATGGCCCTTTGTTTTGACTGCATTATTCACCTTCCCTCTCTTCTGACTGGCCTTTACTGATGTATGATGTTTACAAAGAAGACACTTGCATGATCTTTCTAGGCTACTTCTGTTTATCATCTTTGACTTAGTCCTGAAGCGGCAACTTGCATCTCTTTTGTGATGCCATCCTCTATCAACAGTGTGTCAAAATCGAACAAAAACACCTTTGGATTTTCTCCACTTGTGTCACGTTTCTGAGGAGAGTGCCTCCTAAAAGCTTGTTAAAAACAAACACACACCACCACTCCACCACACCCGAAAAAAAAACCCCAAACCAAAATAAGAACAACAAACCCCCTTTCTGTCTCCTTTTTATGAAGCATGAGGCATGGAGAAATACCTGTAATTTCTCGGATGGTTTCTAATTAGCTTTCATTCAGAATCTGTTTGAGTTAAGTTCTAGGCACACATGAGCTGCTGTTGGATGTGGGTTGAGGCTAGCAAAGAAGCTGTCTTCTGAATTATGAAAATAATTGGTATCTTCAAAGGCACTTGCAGCAGCTACAAAACGGAAGCGGCACAGATGTTCACAATGAAACATAGTAAAGTGTGTGAGGATCCCTAAGCGTAATGATGAATTCAGCAGAGAACAGAGAAACCTTTTGCCAAACAAACTGTCGCCTTCTTCCTTACTCTACTAGGGTAAATGATATACCACATCCTTTGCTTACATCTGGAGAATGCGTTCTCCCCAGAGAAGACAAACCATTCCACTTATTGAGAGAACTGGAGTATAACATTGTGAATGTTTTATGTTAAAATCTTTGTTCCAATTACCCGTTTGTTGGGTTTGGGTTTTTTGTATTTATTTTGTGTGATAATTGTGTTCGTTCATTCTGAATGTGCTGGAAAGGAGCTATTCTTAAAACCTGTAATTGAGTCCGATCTGGAAATTAGTAGTGCCTGCTGAGTGATACCAGAAGAAGGGGCAGTATGACTGAAACCTGTCACAGAGATGTTTGCTATTCCGTAAATTTTTTTTGTTGTTCTCAGTGAGTGTTGTGCTTTGTGAGTGATATAACAGAATTAAGCCAAAATAGGAAGTGGTGTTTTAAACATATCAGCTATAGCGTTATTTTCTACAAACAAGAAACAATGTCTTGTCTTTTACAGTAATATCGCCTGACACCAGTGTATCAATCTTCAGCTGGCAAGTGAATACATGTGGTCAGGGAAAACCATCTGCTTACTTGGGTGTATTTGACATTAATCGCTGGTATCGTGCTCAAATGCCAGATTCACTAAGGTATATTTTTACTAAGTTGTTTTCAATATCCCTACAAATCAATCATTTGGAAGTCGGTGTTTAGCTTATGCACTTGCTTGCTTTCAGGCCAGAAGAACTCCTTCATGATTGCCCCTATTTTGCGTTGTGGTCACTGGATACTGTAATAAGCATGACTTCTCCAAACCCCATTTTGGATATTCTGGTACACGAGCGGAGTCTAAGTCAGGGAGTTCCTCTTTCTCGTCCACCACCTGAGCAGTTTTTTCATCCAAGCTCCTACAATTTTGGTAGGTATTTCACTGCTTTTGATAGTGAGAAGCTTAAAGTGAGGTCAAATGCCATTTATTGGTTCTCCTGTTCATTGTTTGTCACTCAAACCCCATCCGAAACCAAAAAGCCCCAAACGCCCACAAGCCCAACCCTTGATTACGTTGTACTAACAAGGTGTTTAACACTGTGACACATATCTGACAGTCTGCTGAGTTTTGGGTTGTGGTGCTTTTGTAATGTAGCCTGTGAAGGGGTGATGGTCATCAAATGAAATGACGTTGAACTGAAGCTCAGAGCAGAGCACCTTGATAGCACTAGAGATAAAATTGCTACACGCAGTAATTATTTTCAAAAAAATAAGTTTGGAAGTGATCTGATGAAGAAAATGGGTACTCAGTTACAGCTTTCCAGATACTGCTATTTACAAAACGTAAAGTGGTCATAAGCTAAGTGCGAGAGTATGGAAGGCTGTCAAACGTTCATTGTCTCTGCAGATGGTACGTGCTTGCTGAGCTCCGGAGTTGTTCGTATGACTTGCACCGGCTTCCAGAAGGAGGTGATCTTTTACTGTATCTTTATTGAGAATGGCAAGAGATGAACCTTTCCTATGTTTTCTATTGCACTGCTTTCAGGGTCGGAGACCATTTTATGCCCATCCTGCCCATCCACATGCATGATTGCAATGGTGTCCTGCCAGTTTTATGCAAATGGTAACATTTTAGGTCCACTCTTGGGACTGTAGAACTACCACTGTCTCCTGTTGAAGCACGCTGAGGGATTGAATGTCTAGAGCGGAATACAACGTTGCTGTAGGAGCAGGAACAAAACTGTTGTGGAAGTTGGGGAAAGCTGTTACTTCTGCATTACCCATCAGTGGAACTGCCTCCATAGTCTTGAGTTAGGGTTTTGATGCCTGATTAACTTGAAAAAGGAGGGCAGAATGGAGAAAATGAAATATTACTTAACTGTTTGAGAAGAAACGATTATTTTTTTTTTCTCCCGCACTTGGCCGAATTAAAACTTCCAAGCCACTGCACAGCTTGTGACAAATAATTCTGAATTAAATTTCAGCTCGCTAAGTGTTTCCAACATAAATCAACTTCTGCACAAACAAGCACAGAAAGGGTCTTCCAAAGCGTGATTTAAAGTTGTGTGCTAGCTTTAGCTTATATAGAATACATTTTGTGTCAGTGTTCAGGGTAAAAAAAGGTCTGTGTATTGACAGAGAAGCTAGAGAATACTTAATTAAGCATTGCAAGGGCTGACCTTTTGTTTTACAGGATATTTTTTATAAACCGTAGCGGTTAGTTTGGCTGCCGTCTTTAAGACTCTACGTAGTAGTGCTTACTGATGCAAGCTTTCTAACAATTTAAGTGAACATTTTTTTTTATTTCTCTTAGCGATTATTCAGAACCTTAGTGACTGAATAATACTGCTGTCTTAATCCGTAGTTTTTGATTAATGTTTCAGGCCTTGAAATTTTTAAAGAAATGTGGTCCTTCTATAAGTGAAACCATTCACGATAGCTACAACAGGTGTCTTGTAGCTGGCTTGCTGTCTCCAAGACGCGTTGATGTCCAGCCATCCAGTTTGAGTCAGGTGAGTGCGTATCAGGGAATCAAGGGGGAAATACATCCATCTCGTCTGAGAGGGCTGTAGAGGCTACAAGACATGATAATCTGATTTTCCTATTATTCGCAAGTTGCACTGAAATGCAGGTGTTGACTTGAGTTAGCAGAAGTTATAGTATTCTTCAATCCAAACTACCGAGTTTGAGTGGGGGCAGCACTAAGAGATCTGCGTTGAGAGACCCATCTCTTAATTCCGTGCCACAGATACGCACAAGGAAGCGTGCAGGCAGTGCTGGTCATGCGCAACATAAAGCATCTTTCCCTCACAACAACCTTCACCCCATCGGTTTCTCAAAGCATTACGTTCAGTGCAGTAGCTGACTATGGGGGTGCCTCACTCGGATGCGAGCTGTTGCAAACATCAGCTTGCTGCACTAGACGTGATCGCTTGCTTCCAAGGAATTGGGCTGTGGTAAACAATTACTCTTGTCAGCTCTGCCCGACAACTTCATCACCGCTCCCCCTCATCTTCCCTTCATCAGTAGGCTTTCCTGCAGCCTCTCAAAGCAGATCTTCACCTCTGTAGCCTCGTAGCCCAATTTACTCTGCTTAGCCTGCCCCCTTGTTGCTGCAACACCTGAATCGCCTTTATCTCCTGACACCCACTATCTTCTCTCTGCTTTGTCCCACCATAGTGACTCCCCCCGCCTCGTCACAGGTTTTCCACTTGCAGTGCACCAACCTTTCTCTCTCATCTGAAGAGTTTCATGAGAGACGGAGCCTTTGTGATGAACAGCCCCTCTTCACGCAGGCAGGATCTAAGCTAAACGATTAGCTAGCTAGTCGTCACACAGTGGAGCCATTAGTAGGAAGGGGAGAGCGGTCTTCTCGCTGCCCTCATCTTCCTGTCTACTGGACTGTTCACCAGATTTGTGGAAATGCGTTAAGGCAAATAACACTTCTGCACAGTGTGGTAGCTAAAAGAAGTTTCTTGGCAAGCTGCCCTAGCCCATAGACTGCTTATTTTGCAAGCCTGGCGTAGACTCTTGCATTCAAATGGGATGTTCTGATGTCAGCTCCGGTTTGGAAATAGCTTGGGCAACCAAGACGTGTTTTAATAACCTTTGCTGAATTGTGGCCATATCATTCAGAGACTTGTTATGCATTTGAGCAGGGATTTCTTTTGAAAGTTAGTAAGACAAATTTCAGAATTAGGGTCGAGAAGCTGGGTTTGGAGTTTTGTTTGCCACCGTAAGTAGTATCTGGTGTGTTTCCTTGTCTGAAACCCATTTTCAGAAAAAGATGGACATATCATATGTGTATTCTAATGTGTAGAAATTGCTTTGAATGTAATGATTTTGCCTAGAAGGGAAAGCTACTTTTGAATGTGTTTAAAAAAAACACATAAAAAAAAACAAACAAAGAAAAAAACAAAAAGAAAGAAGTAAAATTTTGTGAAGGGTCATTTCACCTGAAAGAAGTAATCACACCACCAGCTGAAATAAGCTGCTACTTAATAATCGCACGTCTGTGCATAGCTGTGCATTATCCTTCTCAAGGATTACCACTGCATTATAATACAGTATTTGAGCAGCCTACAATTTAAACCTATTAGAATTTAAATGTGTCACGTCTTTTTCTGTCATTTTAGAAAATGGTAAAGTTTTGGGTGTCTGAACTGCTTCATGTCTTCAGAGTCTAGGAAGCTGCTTGCCCTTAGCTTCCCCGTTTCCGTGCAAGCGTTGCACCGTTGTCTTTGCTCTGTCCCCTTCACGCATTCCTGATGGCAAACTTCTACGTGCAAAATGCGTGACGGGTATTAGCAGAGGATGTTACTGGAAATAGTTAATTGGAACTCGGTAAACTGAGACTATACTGCAGAGGCATGCAAATAAAGGTTAGAATCAGCCTTCAGTAAGTTGAAATGTTAGAGGGAAAGTTTAACGTGTTTCTCAGACCAACAAGCAGTGCAGCCTGTGGCTAGAGTTAAGAAAAGGAATGTGGAATTAGCTGCGTGTGTACTAGTGGACTGTGTGATGTCTGAATGAGTGTACAGTTAGAAACAAACGCTTGCTGTTACTGGTTCAGATATTGAAAGCATGTAAGATTCTCAGTTTATTTTGTCGGTTACGTTTAGGAGGAGCAGTTAGAAGCGGTATTGTCAGCTGCCGTCCAGACAGGTTCTTTAGAACTTCTGACTGGATGCATTAAACATTGGGCATCTGAAGGTAATACTTCTTACGTTGTTCTTACGTTATATATTTTTCTAGTTTGCAATTGTCGATTCATTTCTTTTTTGTTTTCTTTTTTTAAAGCGCAGCCAAGTTCTGCTGCTAATTTACAGTTTGTTCTTGAGTGGACACGGAAGAAAGTGATCTATGCAAAAGATGAGTTTGACCAAATATGTGAGTACTAGTGTAGTCATTCTGCCAACACAAAATGGTTCTTTCTAATTGAGCTTATTCAGGAACGTGGCGGTATATGGTACTGCACGGGGTTCTTTAAGCGTACTTTGAAACTCTGAAATTGCTCTGAAGGCTAATGATGTAATATTTATTCTTGAAAAGGTGTTCCGCTGTTTGATGGCTCTCGCAACTTTGTTGACCCGCAGACGTTACAGTCTCTTCAGCACTGCCAGTTGCTTTGGAGCAACCTGAGCACGGTCTTAACCTGTTTTCTAACAGAAGCACAAGAGCTTACTGAAAAAGGTTTGTAATCGTATATATGAAATCTTTGGTATGTTTTACTAAGATTTGGAATTATGCTTGAGTTGTAAGTGTGGAAAGATGAGCTTCTGTTGGTTTTGATGATTGGAAGACAGCCAAATTTAGCTGGGAGAAGGGGCTGAAATCTGAGAAGTTGGGACTACCACTTAATACGCGTTGATTTCAGGGAAACAGTTGGTTGTGGAGTTCATGCAAGTGGGTAGGGGAGGCTACATTCACCGAGAAGCTGTGTAAGCAGCTGGGTGGAGATTCCAGCAACCGGATGTGGTAGCGCTGCAAATGATTCCTTTTAATTCTTAGCTAGCAATTTATAATTGCATGCGAATGTTGTATTGCAAATTGCTAGAAAATACAAAGGAAGCACAAATGAGTAACTTGTGAAGTAAGTTACTTGAGTTTCTGTAGCTTTTTATGTTATCACTTGTCCTTGGCATATTGAGGGGAAAAGAAGACTATCCCTTTGCTACGGTAAAAATCCCCCGCTACGTGAAAAACAAATGTCTTATTCGTGAGTGTATGTAATAGTTCCGGCTTTAGGTTTTTTTTCTTTGAAGCTTTAGTGAATCTGGTTCTTTGTAGGGGTTGCTTTTTTGGTTTGGTGGTGAATGTGGTTTTTTTCTTCAAATAAGAAGGTGCCACAGAGTGAGAAATGCAAAGACCGCGATGTCTACCACGTTACTTTTATACTTTCTATTTGGGATGATGAAAGGGGGTTTGTAAAAATGAAAGGAATTGGATAACAAGAATCATCTCGTGCCTTTTTTTCAGGTTTTACAGACTTGACAAACAAGCAGGTGGTAACTGGCCTCCTTTCTTTGTATGCACGAGTGGTCATCTGGTTCTGTCGATCCAGTCTCCTTCCAGAGGGTTTAGGTAAGCATGAACTGTAATACATTTGTAACAGGGAGACTATCCAGTAAGTGATTCTGATGAACACATGCTTAGCCATGTTTTTGTAAATGTTTTGTCAGTGCTGAAGTTGTGCTGGTGAAATGGAGATTTTACTGTTTTTTTCAAATACCTAGTGTAGAATAATGCAAGCAGTTTCTTTCCTGGATGTTCCTTAGAAAGAGCAATAAGCCTCTGACTTGAAGGAGTTGCTTGTGTCCACAGCTTGCAAGACTTGGGATTTGAAACAAATTACTATTACACAACAAATCCTGGAATGCTTGTTTTTACAGCAAAGGCATTACCTGCGTGTTTGGAACTTTTTATTCATTGCCTGAGGAAAAAATACACCTCGGCAATACTTCTTTATTTGGGTGGATTATAAAGTCTATTGTCAGCCTTCATTGTCTCACAAATGCTCACATGACATGTTTAAGAAACCATTCCCTTTGAGAATTGTCCTTTCTGTAGTGAGCTTCTGCTTACAGTACGTGTTCTGAATGCTACCTCAATTGTAAACTTGAAATGGCACTTGAGAGAAGAAGGAGTTGAGTCTTGTGTCTCACCGCTCCGTTAGCAAAGGCAGAAAGAGGATTGGCTTCTTTCAAAGTGGGAGGCTTGCCTGTGCTTCTTGATGCTTAGCTCGTATGATCTTCTGTCTTTTTAGTCAAACGTTTTAGTTTCAACATGTGATATTGCTTCTTTAACTTGCTTTTACTTTATTGCCTGTAGATGATGATGCGCGTTTGGGTAGACCTTTCTACAATTACCCTCTGATTCAGAGCTACTACACTGGTCATCGACAGAAACTTGAGCGTTTATCAAGGTGAGCCTTACAGGAGAACTCGAGAACACTTCCACTGCGAAATCAGAAGTGGCAGTGAGTGAGTGGCTTTGCTATCAACAGTTGGTATTTGCTCTGCTTAATGCAGTTGCCGGCAATCCTCTCCGCTTCAGTGATGCATGCGTTCTCTTGAACACGGAGGTTACTTTCCTGTGTTACAATATTTGTGTATACCTCTGCTTAGTACCATTTGTTGGCATCATCGTTTCTTGGTAGCGTACTTAATCCAGCGGCCAATCTGTATCATTTGGTACTACTGAAAAAGGTCATGTGTTCAGGAGAGGGTCAGCGATCTCCCGTTCAGCAAAGCACGGTGTTCACAGAACAGGTGTTTTGGACAGAGAAGAAAGCCAGTTTTAAACCCAAACCAAACCTCATCTCGTTTATTGACTAGCGAGCAAGGGTAATAACTGTATTGGCCTAAATCACAAGTACATTTGTGTGATTTAACGAGATAGTCAGAGTTCGATGTAGTTGGCACACCTAGCACTCTACTGGCTGTTGGATAAAAGTCACTTGCTGAACGTGAACTCTCTTTGCTGCGCTAGCTCACTAGCATATAGGTGATATGCCTTGGATTAGACGATAATAGATTTTTCTTTGGAAATTGTGCTGAAAACTAAATAAAGAGCTAAAGAAGCTTAGGCTATGGCACCGCAAACAAGAACAGGATGCTGCAAGATGAGTTAAGGTGCAAGCTGCGGTGTAGTAGCTATTGACTTTAAAGTTCATCTTACTTAGCTTACTTCTCAAGTAACTTCCATACCGGCTCAGATGTCCCTTAGAAGCATACAACCTCCAGTGTGCTCTTTCTGCTTCTTATTATGGGGAAATTAAAGGGTAGTGTCGCAGTCAGCCAAAGATTGTGATGGACTTGTGAAGAAAGCAATTTTTAAAGCTTCACCCATCCATGGTTGTAATGGTCTGTGCACAGAAACATAAATGCTGCTTAAGATGACACTAAGCTTCACCTGTATGCTCAGCTTTCTGAAAACAACTTTTTTTCAGTAGCAAAAGTGAGCTGCTGAGAACAAAATCTGAACTTTCCGCGGTGTTGTCTTCTCACAGCTGTGTATTGGGACACTCCAACGGGAGGCATTAGACTTGCGCTAAAGAATAGTCCTGGTCTTTTGATACTGTTCCGTTTCCTCTGTTAGACAGTAGGAGAGTGGTTATTTCTGGCACATAAAAAACTTTGTTCACACTTCCTTTGTACTACAAGTAAGACAGCAAAAGAGAGAACCTGAAAACGAAAAGGTCCCTTAGTAGGGGAGCTTTCCAGGATGTCTGTTTGGAACTCCTCTAATCATTCACTATGATCTAACAAACATCTTTCACCTGACTCGGACGTTTCTTTCATGTGCGTTTCAAGTCATAATCATGCCTTTGTGTGTTTGTCACTTTCTTTGCCTCGTGGGAGCTTTTTTCTGTTTGGTTTGACTGGAGGAGATCTGTTACACTGAGAGGCTGGAATTAGTGTTTGACTCTCCAAATCCTTGCTACCTTTTGTTCCAGAGGAAAATGGGATTCTGACTGCTTGATGATTGATGGAATGGTTTCCCAGTTAGGAGACCAAGTTGAGAAGTTGTGGCGGAGAGATGAAGGAGGAACTGGGAAATACCCACCTGCTAGTTTACACGTGAGTGTTACGTTCCCTGAAAACAGCAACGAACCCCCCAAAGCCCCACCCAAAAGCCCATGATTCATGAAAGACAGGAGTTTTTAAAAAACTTTTGATTTTTCATTTTCAGGCACTGCTGGATCTCTATTTGCTAGAAGGCATTGAAGAAAGCTACAAACATGCAATTGTATCCTTTCTCGTTATTTTTACTACACCTTCAGCATACGCACATAAATGTTCTTAAATGTTTGTCACCTGCGCCTTTAATAATGTTTTTGAATTTATGCTTCCAACACAGTGCAAGTGAAAACATTTAGTTTAGAATGAAGGCGTGGACAGGAGCATTGTTTTATTTCTTTGTACCGTGGATTCTTTATGATTTTTTTTTTAATGTTTTGTTGCAAAGTCTTTTCTGACATGCGAAAACAGATTTACTGAGAAATGTTAAAGATAAAAATCTCCCTTGGTTTTTCTCAAAACTTAGCACAGTGTTTAATTTTTTAAAGCACCCGTACCTGTAGCAAATGGCTGCTTACTAGGATGATGCAGTAATATGTGCTGCTTGAGAGCAGAAGGATTTCTAACCGGTACCTGATTTTTGCCCAATTCATCCGTCTTCCAGCCCAGATAGCAGTGCTTGCTTTTGTTCTGTTAGAAGTGCAGGCACACCGAATAAGAAAGGGAGAGAAGAGAAAAGTCATCGGGCAGAAACTTAATTTTTAAGCTGCTGAAATATACAGAATTACTTTTTGTTGTTTGCTGCCTAACCCGAGAGGGGAGCCTAGAGAGCAAGGGGTTTAAAAACGGTTGTAGCCCAGAGCTGTCTTATTAGAATATGTCCCTAAAAACGGATGTCAGAAAGAGAAAATGACACTACCGATGAGTGATCCGCATCCTGTTTGAAATCTAGTGTCAATCATTCAGTGCTACGTTGTCTTGTAAGGACACCTTAATTTACATTGTTCTATATACTCTGGAAATGAGGAAAAAACCAACGGTAGAATTTGTTTGCTTTAATAATTAAGCATTGGATGTTCAGGTGTTTTGAATGTCCAACTGGTAGCTCCAGTGACTAAAGAGGGAGCCTGAGTTTGTAACAACGGAAGTATTTAAGTATCTAAAGTTAACCTTTCTGAATGCGATACAGAAATCAAAGAGTATTTCTTTGTGGCTATTTATTCAGAATGCAGTTTTGTGGTTAGGACCTGACCGTCCTCAAGTCAGAATAGCTCAAAATGTCAAGACTAATACGGCAGTATTTTCTGCTTCCTACCACTTGTATATCCTGACTTCACTGTGTTTTTCGAAACGTGATGTGATAAATGTTTGGTCTTCCAAATTGATTAGCCTTAACTAGATACTTGATGTCAGACAATTTACTTGCTGCTAGATATCACGCGTTCCTTTCCGAATAAAACAGAGGCTTCAATCGACTCCTTCCCAACTGCCTTTGCTATCCCTTGGGGACTTGTTAAGCTTGTTGAAGGTTTTTGGCTTCTAGATCACAATGATTACGAAGTAAGTACGTTACAGTTCAGTTAGACATCCCTTACAGTCCAAAGCTGTAATCTGTAAAATGATTTTAAAAAATCGGTGCTTAGCTAATTACAGGTGCTACAACATTAGAAGCCCTTTTGTCATACTGCTTCGACATCTTTAGCAATAAGTTATAATCTGAAATTCTCTTTTAGCCACTTTGACAGGAAATTGATTAAAACAAAGAAGAAATCAACTTTAATAATGCTTGATACTTGAGTTTTCAAAGCCATCCATTTAGGTTGTTTCCAGCAGACCGATGGAGCGCTTTCTCAAAGACAGTGTTTTAGGTACTTTAAATATTAAAACTATGATCATAGCAGCAAGGTTTGAGGCAGAAGACTGCAGAAGTGACTGTTCAACCTAATTCATGTTCTTTCTGATGCTGAAGGTTGTTCTTTGCCTGTCACAAAGTTAATATATCTGTTTGTCTGGGAGAATAGCTTATTATTTAGTAATGTATTTATAGAAAGTGGTGTTTGTACACAGAGATTTGGTTACTCTGGAAAAGTGTGAATTACTCCTTTTAAAACACTCGCTTTGTTCTGTATGGCTAACTGGATTATTTTTTTTTTCAAATACGTGAGAATTTTTATCTACAGTAGTTAGTCATCTAAGTTTATTTGACACACGCCCACCCTTACTTAAGATACTTTTGAATGTTCTTGTGGCGTGCGTGCATGTGCATATGATAATATACCTGACCTCTAACCTCTACAGAATTCACTGGCCCTGCTCTTTCATCCAGCCACAATCAAAACTGTGTCATGGCAGCACAGGAGAATTATTCAATCCCTGATGTGCCAAGGAGAGCGTAGGCGAGCCCTCAGATACATACAGATGATGAAGCCAGCAATGTCAAGCAGCAGTGAAGTGCGGCTTTTCCTCACGGTGTTGTTGTCCAATAGGTAAAGAAACCTATCCCACCGTTTTGGCATTCCAATATTGTGAAAGGTGGAGAACAACTAATGCGAATCACCATGCCCTAAATTCCCTTTAAACTCTGAATACAGTCGTTTGGGGGCATCTTTTTGGTGATACTATTAATATTCCTTTACATCTCAAAAAATTGAATTACAGGTGCGTGGTGGAGGCTTGGGGTCTGTTGCAGCAACATGCCACCAGGTTAAACATCAAAGAGCTGTTAAAACACGTGTATGAAATCTGTCAGGAGATGGGACTAATGGAAGACTTACTGAAGCTACCTTTCACAGGCACTGAACAAGTAAGTGTGGACACGAAAAAAATCTTAATGGTCTCTTTGAAAAGAGAAGAGGCAGAATCATAACAGATTTTTGAAATGTGTTATTTCTCATAGGAGTGTTTGGAGAAGATTTTACAGAGCGATGCTGCTGTCCGGAATCTTAGATTTCCTTTAGACCACCATGTGCAGCGTGCCAACTATATCCCAGCGCTGCAGTCGAATCGTTCAATGAACGTTAATCTTACGGTAAGCGTGAAAGTTCTGTCAAGTGTGCAGGTTTCTGTTAGGTGTTACTAACCATTTTTGGTAGTAAATAAAATAAAAATCAACGCTTTGGTTTTTATACCATTCTTTGAAATACTAGGAATAAGTTTCTACACTTTCCGTTCCAGCTGAACCTAAAAGTTGAACAAAATATTTCACTACTCCAAAGCTACTGCGTGAAGTTATAAACTAAGTGTTGCAGACCATTGTTGACTCCACTTAAAATAGTTTGTTTGCATCTAAGGAATAATGGTTTAGATTGCCGAACGCTGTTTGTGTCACTCCTTTCTGTGGCATGAAGAGTATGTTGTATGTCACCTCTTGAATCTTGCACACAACTTTATTTTTCTAGCTGAGAGCAGTCTGGATGCCAATGCACAGGTAAAATCTGTGTGCTGGTTTGGTTTTCTTTTTATTTCCTCCAGTTATAGCATGAGCTCTGCGACTCCACAACTTCTGTTTTACCCCTTTGATGACAGAAATTCTTATCTAACTTCTGTTTCTCAAAACAGCCAGATTAAATTTTGCGTTTTGCGAACTTCTGTTATGAATCTGTGATACATTTTCTGTGTTCCGGAACCATAGTTTTCCAGTGGATCGCACTTATAAGGTGGTCTTGGAAGGTTTAGGTCCTGCATTTGAAAACTTTCATTTGGCCAGAAGGTGTGTGTAGGTAGCCTTTTCTTACTTGTTTTAATATTCACATCATTGCGTCCACTGTAATTTGCAGTTGCCCTGAATATTCAGTCATCTCGGACATTGGTGTTTCAGGAAAAACAAGGGAAAGCCTGCTATTTCGTAAGCCATTTGAAAATTGCAGGTGAGAACAAGCGTATCGGAGTGAGGTTCTGCCGAGTGCCAGAATTGTTTCAACTTGAAGTTGTAGGTTCTGTTCTTATCCTAGTCTGCCTTGCCCTTTGCTGAAATTACCAGGTGGAATTGGTGTGTGCCAAGGAGTAGAACTTGCTGCTCCTCTGTGCAGTGGCGGTATTATACAGTATCTGTGGAGGAAATGTATTCACTAATTAGAAATAGCAGAGATAGTTGTGTGCAGTGAACTTCTTGTAATCAGTTACCTTCTTGCTTTATGCTTTTTGTTCATCAGAATGATCGTGAGCCTGGCTTGAGAGAGAGAGCAGTTGCCAGGAATTCTACATTGCACCAATGTGGCAAGATCCTTCCTAGAGTTCAAAGGAAGCTGGCCAGAGAGAGAGCCAAGCCTTACCACTTGCCTTCATCGGTCTCAAGAGAAGGTAATTCTTTAGAGGAGGGAAATACAATGGACAACTGACCACGACTTTGATCACACAAGGCTGATATGTTTTCCCCTCTTGCTTTACAGGCGCAAGACAAAAGCCGTTATCAACAGTAACAAAACAAGCAAATGCAGGAAATGTGCGTACAAGAGCAACGTTCATCAGTAATGTATTGTCCAAAATTGGAGAAGTAGGGGTAGGAAATGAGCAGAAAACCAGTTGCTCATGCCGTGAGAGGTAAGCAGCCTTTTAACAAAGTTTAGTCTTGAGCTGCGTGTTTGGAGAGAGGGAGAGAGAGAGAAATCCACTTGAATTATGTTAGTGTTTTGGAGGGAAGGGGCACCTGAATAAAGCTTTCTTTGGCTTTTTTTGCACCTACAAGATATAACATTTAAGAATCGATTCATCTTAAGTAATACTTGGAGCGAGAGTTCTTCTGCTATGATAGTCTCATTTATGCGAATACATCTATTTACATTACAGTAAAAGTGTTTACAGAATTTAAGGTAGCTGAAACGAAACCCATGATTGCCAACAAGCTATTGGTGTACAGGTTTTGGTAGACTTGATTGTGTGATCAAATAGCAATCTTTTACCACTTTGTGCCCAGCTTCTGCTTCGTTTCTGCCTTTTTCTTTTTTTTTTCACTCAAAACCAGGCAGAATTATAAAGAGCAAAAAAGAAGCTAGCAGTTGTCAGATGATTTTCCTAGAGGTAGTATATTCAAGGTGAAACTTGAATTCTGGTACGTTTGGACTTGAGGGGAGTGCAAGTCAGTTACATTTTCCTTTTAATTCTAGGCCTAGAGCTACAGAACCACCAGTCATAACACGTCCTCTCCCTGATGCAGAGTTGCCCGACGCATTTGTTGGGACACCCGTTAACAAAATTTAGCTTTGTACCTGTTAAAGAAAAGGTCGGCTTGGGGACACAACTAAGTGGAGAATTTGAAGTGGCCCCAGCATTGAAATGCAGAGGAATTTTCTTCTGACATGAGAATTACATCACTGGTGCAACGTAAAATTGCATTACTCTTGCCTCAGATGGCAGGGATTTAGGAAATTAAGTGTGACATGTCACGAAATCATGAAAAAACAAGAGAAGGCCTGTAACTTGTTCATGGGCCTGATCCATCAGCCCAGCAGTGCGGGTTCACCTGTATTTCTTGTTCATTGAATGTTTTTGTTATGTATCATCTCAGATGTCTTGAGTGCAGCTCAAGATTTTATTTCATGTATTTATTTATGTTCATATTTTCAATTGTGTATCTTCACAGATTGCCGGATTTGGTGGTTCGTCCTGTTCCTTCAAGTTCTGCAGCACAGGGTGGTAGCTGGCAGTCACCATGCGGCGCTTCTACTTCATTCATGGCATCCAGCCCATTGAAATCAAATATGCTTGGTTCCATCTCACAAAAGAATTTTTCAAGAGCATCGGAGCTGAATTTACTGGAGACACCTCTTGTGGTTAAGGTTTGTGTTTTAGAAAACAGGATCAACCAACCGAACCAAAAGCCTGTAAACTTTGTTTAACATGAAACCACCAAAGTATTTAACACAAACCCTGTTGGATTCAGACTGTGGAATATTTTCAGCATGCGTGTGGTTATTGGACGTAGAATCCTTTTGGAAGCAGGACGTTGGGAACAGTCTTGAAGAGGGAAAGTTTAGTTCTAAGTTAACTGCCGTACGCACATTGTCCCATAGCTTTGTGAAATACTTTGTTCCATGCAATAAAAACGAGTGTAAGTTAAAAATTGGACTTCTGAGTACACATAGATCCTTAGAGATGCAATTTGTAGCTTAACCATCTCATTGTCTAAGTGCTCGATAGCTCTGTGGAGTTTGACTTGCATGCCAACAAGCAAGAAGGTATATGCTTCAGTTTCTTAATCCACTTAAGGGAATGACAACGTAATTGATGCCAGGTAAGCGATGTCAGTCTCTGTCAAATTCAGTGATGGCTTTTTGCAGGGATTCTACGTATTGATGCTTGTGACAAGAAGATGCCATATCCTTGTTTCTTCAGGAAGTTAGTTTGAACGCTAACATTTTATGTTGCATTAATTAAAAAAAAAAAAAAAAGAAGAAAGAAGCCAGTAGATTCATAAGAAACATAAAATGCATGGTTTTTATACCATTAAGTTTTTTGTCCCTTTGGAAAAAACAGCAGTGCAGAGGCTAAACTTTGTCCTCTCTGCTGGTACAAACTCGGTTTAATTTGAACTAATACTTTAGTTGTGTGCAGTGAACTTCTTGTAATCAGTTACCTTCTTGCTTTATGCTTTTTGTTCATCAGAATGATCGTGAGCCTGGCTTGAGAGAGAGAGCAGTTGCCAGGAATTCTACATTGCACCAATGTGGCAAGATCCTTCCTAGAGTTCAAAGGAAGCTGGCCAGAGAGAGAGCCAAGCCTTACCACTTGCCTTCATCGGTCTCAAGAGAAGGTAATTCGTTAGAGGAGGGAAATACAATGGACAACTGACCATGACTTTGATCACACAAGGCTGATATTTTTTCCCCTCTTGCTTTACAGTCGCAAGACAAAAGCCGTTATCAACAGTAACAAAAGTTTTGGCCACAGCTGCTTCTGTTTTTCCTGCGTTTACTCCTCGGTCTATTCTCAGATCCAGCCTTCGCACTACACCCCTAGCAACTCCTTCTGCATCTCCAGGACGATCTCTACCTCCTCCTCTACGAGCAAAGGAGCGTAGAGTATCTTTCAGGGAAGAGAACTTGAATGCAAAATGGACTGTTGGGGTAAGCTGGCCTGTAGTTAGTGATCTTTATAGTTAAAGGCTTTACAGACTGTGATTTGATTTAGTTTTTTTCAAGTTTTCCAATACTCCTTATATTGAGAACTGGAATAGCAAATCAGAACGGCAGACTTGAATTTGGTCCAAAAAGGTTATGTTAGACCTTCTGTAACATCACCTGCCTGCAGGAACATATTCTTAACAAATACCAGCCACCTTGGTGGTTTTTACTCCAGCATCACTAGGCGCTGTGATTGTTCCAAATTGCATGTGTGCAGCTTCCCGCTATACCTTTTGAAATGGTGGTATGGCAGGAGGGTAAGGAATACAGATTGAGTCAGTTGTTTGGGTTCGTTAAGCTTTGTGAATGAAACACCTCTGAAAGCAACAAAAGTCATGAGCTGCATTTACTCTCAGTCTCTCTTTTTGCAAGGCCTGGGTTTCCTTAAGCTATGGTAAAAATAGACTGCCGATGAAGAGAGCTGTATGGCTGTCTCTTCTCTAGCCCTAAAGTTCTTGGTTTTGCTTCTTGCCTTGCACCAGCGATAGCATTTGTGTAGTTGTCAAATGAAGTCTGTCCACCTGGAAGTTGCCCCCTTCTGCTCCTCCTTTTGTTCTGTCAGGTGGCTTCCCTGATTCAGCTCGTCATGCAGTTGCCAAAGTAATGTTCCAAAGCTAGTATCTACCTGGAGGAGCTTTCCGTACCTGTACTAACAAATTGTCTTAACCTGTTTTTATCGTACCTGTTATTGCCTGTTATAAAGAGCTACTCAACTGTAAGAAGAGGCTCTCTCTCCTGTAGGAAGTTCTTAGTAATAGTGCAGTGTGGCCGGATTAATTTACTTGTTCCACGCCACAGGCATAGTGAACGCTAAAACATGTTAGTAGTGCATACAAGCTGAAAAGGCAAGCATAAAAAAAGAGAAATCTTGGAGTTATGATTTTAGGTATGCAAAGCTCCCTCTTCTTGAAAACACAGTAGTGAACCCAATGAACAGCCTTGAGACGACAGGGTAAGCAAGCACTTACAAGGCCCATTTCATCTTAATTCTCCAAGGTTGTGGAAACTCAATAAGCAGTCAACAGTGGGATTGGTTTTTACACTCCGCTTGAAAAGCTAAGATAGTGCTAGCATGAGAACTAATTTTGTAGCGCCTTGCTTAAGGCGACACTTGCAAATCTGACAAATATCAATATATATATGTTCTTTTTTTTTGTCTTGCTTTGACAAAAAGCATATGTGTGATCTTGATTGTGAACTTTCTTTTTAAAAAATAAAGGTAACAGAAGATAACAAAGCACCATCTGGAGTTTCATCTGAGCATCATCACGGAGTGGTGGAGGATGCTTGGTCGGAAAGTAGAGATAAACCAGCTCTGTTTCCTCTGAGCAATCCCGAGGAAGGTGGTGCTGAAGTGGAAGAGTCTGGAGACGGTTTGGAGAAAACGGATGTCAGCAAAGAAAACAGTAACTTCTCTGCCAGGTCAGACCAAGCTGCTTTGGAGTATCATGATGCAAAATCACCTGGCGATTTTGAAGACGAAGTCATCTTTATAGCTGCTAATCCAGCTAATTCTTCCGCTGAAGAAACTGCCGATTTTGAAGAACTGGAGAAGGAGGAAGACAGTGAAATAGTTGAAGAGAAACCCTTCCCGATGGGACAACCAGATTCATCAGAACTGAGAAAAGCAGCTGGTGTGTTTCCTGCTATGATAACCTAAGCTTCTGCATTTTTCAAATGTCTTCAAAAGGCTAAATTACTGACGGGTGCAACAGTCCATGATGAGCATTCACAAATGTCCGAGGCACTTCCTTGTCCTAGGCTTTTAAAATTGCCACTGTGTTTTGAGCCCTTTTTTAGGTCTCGTGGACATTCTGAATGTATACTGCTTTTGGCTGGCATTTCTTGTGTGTAATTGCAGCGGAGAGGCAGCAGCGACTTGTGGGAGTTTTGAGAGGGGTACAAGCTGAAAACTTAGGCTTCTGGTTCTGTTTTAGGGGGACTTCTGTAGGCTGCAGGTTTTTTTACAGCACGTTTAGCCTATGGCGTGCTTTGACTAGATAGGTAATTTTTTGTTGTTTTGTTTTTTTACCCCCCTCGTTAGTGCTCAGTTAAGTAGTTTTCTTTGGGAAGTGAGTCTGCTTGTGTATCTGCTTCTCATTACAGCCATGTTTGCTCCTTTTGCTGGCTCAACAGCTTCTGCAGCCTTTTCCAAACCTATTTCAGCTGGTCTTTGGTAATTCAGCTCAATTCAACTCATTCAAGCCAGTGCAGCTGCTGAGGATGTGTTCATATGAGCAGGTCTGCTGGCAGATTAGAAGAGATGTAGCTCACTAGGTGGTGAGCAGTGATGAAGAGCTGGGAATGACAGTGGTGCAGGAACAGGGAGAAGATGTGTAAACACAGCTACAGTCAGGATTGGACAAACAGAGCTCAGTCCGCTCAGCTCCTTAGAACAAAAGTTTGCTATTCCTGGGAGAGGTATGCAAGTGTCGGAGTTCTGCGTCCGAGGTCTCGAAACAGTTTGTAGCGGGGAGCGTGTACTCTGGTATCAGTGCATCATATGCAGCCTGATTCAGTCCTAAGCCTGAGATGATTCCGGAGGATCCTGGAGAGTGACTGCTGCTCCTGAAGCTCCTCAGCTCCTTTTCTTTTTCAATAAGAGCAGTGCCCAGACAGGGACTCCGTGTACATGGGTGAAAGAGGTTCTCCAGGTCTGAGTGTTTCTAGTAAGATAGGTCAAAACATTTGCCTGTCTGCTTTTAGCTGCCCTGTGTTTGGACAAGAAATCAAGGGTGCTTTTCCTTAAAAACAATGATAAGGTCCTAATCATTAAAGAATAACCTTATGAAGAAAGTTTGTCATTGCCGGACTATGGTACAAACAGTTCTGTACAATTTCAGTCCTCTGGAAGCGTTAGGGGGCAGTCAGTATAGCTCTTGTTTGGGCTGAGCTAGCAAAATTATCCCAGTCCTGCGTGCTGTCTGCAAAGGTAATTGTTGGATCTGGAGGAAGCAGATGGCAGAAACAAAGAAGAAAAGGAGGAGGGTGTTTCTAGAATTTGGCCTGTTGAGAGAAAAACAGGCTAGCAAGCAGTTGGGTTTCAACACCACCAGTCAACCGCTAGAGAAAAGAACAGGAGACGACCTTAGATGCATTCTTGTAGAAGAGGGGAAACGAAATCAGGAAAGGAAAGAAGCATTGCTGGGATGAGTTAAATATCCAAAGAGAAATAAGAAAAACTTCTGACCCAATTTTAAGAAGGAGGGATGTTTCCTGAGGTTTTTATGTATTAGGTCAGTAACATATCAAGTTGAGTTTGTAAACAGAATGTCAATGGCCATGTTGTTTTCTTGACGGAAACTATGCATCAGACGTCTGGTTTTACTGGACAGAAGAACTCAGACCTTCTGTGCAGTTGAAGTCTTGGTAGCGTTATTTTGTTAGATCACCATCCTAGGTGAAATGCGTTACGGCTCTCTTGAAAATCATATGAGCATTTTGAAAGAAATGATGTTAAGTGCAACAGGGAAGTCACCCATCTGTCTGTTTTTGTAGGATTTGTGGAAGAATCAAATGCTGACCGTCTTACCCTTCCTGAGGATGGTAAATGGTTGTTTAAAGCTGCTGAGGCTGCTACTTCTGGGACTGCAAGTGAAGGGTAAGTTTATGAAATATAGATACACCTTTAGGTTCACACAACATGTGACTGCTGGCTTTCCTGTGTTTGAAAACTATGATTTTTGAGCTGGTATTGGTTCTCTCCTGTGTTCTTAAATACAACAGGTTTCCTGTTCCTTTCTGTCTGTGGACAGAACTAATGTGGCATGAAGAGAAGTCAAATTGACGAGCTGTCAGTTTGAGCCTTTTTTTCTCAAATCATTGCAGACCCCAAAGTAGCGGGATAAGGATTTTGTTCAGCAGGCTATATGCACCTTTTTACAGTTTGAGGGGGTTACTAAGCAGATACTGTGAAGAGAAGCCCTGCTTTTGTCTGAATGTTATGTCGGTGCAAATTACACCTGAGATTCCTGTAACTTTAGTGGGTTTATTGTGGGGCTTGAATACTTTCTGGCAGTATTTTATACACTTAATTTCTATTTTCTGTGTGTGGTCAATTAGCTCCTGTTTGTTTCTGGAAAGGGAAGCAGTTTTCTCACCAGGTACTTTAAAAGCTGCAACTGCTTAGTGAGAGACGTTAGCGATGAAATAACCCTTAATTTCAAGTGGTAACTTAGAGTGGCACAAACTTTTGTTCAGTTGGTTCTAGACCTCGAGTATGGCAGTTGCACTCTTTCTACAGAAGACAAAGAATATATTATTCTTTAATACAACTCTGTTGTTATGTTATTATCCAGTGTGAGATAGCTGGGAAGAATGTTAAGTACTTGATTCGTTGCGCAAGATGAGTCGGGAATTGAATGTCGATGTGTTGGTAAAGGAATTTCTCATTTTCCTTAGTTTTTTTCTGTTTGGAAACTGGAAGACCTTACAGTGAGAAAGTAATTTGTAAAGCTCTTCAAGGTTTGTTTTGAAGCTTTGTGATGGATTTCTCTCTTTCTGCTCATGCAGTGAAGCAAACCAGCAGGAGTCCAAAATGTCCTCTTCATCAGAAGAAAAAGCCATACCAGTTGCAACAAACCCACAGCTTTCTGAATCCCTGCAGGCAGAGGGTGAATGTACGTACAGTATGTGGGAGATGTTATGTGAGTTAAGGCAGCTGAAGGCCTCAAGTAAAACATGCAGTTTGCCATAGCGCTACAGGTGTCTCAGACTGAAGTAGTACTAGCATGTTACTGCTACCTTTCATTAGACTGTAGAGAGAAGAATACCCTCCTCAGAGAAAGTCCTTGTAGAAAATGCATAGCCAATGTTCCTGTTCTGGATAAAGGTACTGAGAAAACGGGTTGAATGTCAAATATTAGAAGGAGAGATCATTATGTGTTTCGGTGTTGTACACCACTACTAATTTGTGTGCTATGGGATCTGCTGCTTGAGTTACTATTTTGAAAGATGATGCATCCCTCAGTACTCAGGCTGTGAAGAATAACTAGCTGCCGGGTAGATGGTTCTGGTTTCTAGCGTTTGGGGAAAGCCCGATGTATGTGGCAGGATGGAGAACTGTATTCTTGGCTCCTGCTCCCTCTGTTACTTCCTGTTGCTTAAACGCATCTCATTTATAGAGCAGTTAAGTTAAAATGATATAAATCTCTTCCAGCTGTGATACGTATCCTTGACAGCGAGGAAGTGGTCAGTACTCATTCAGAAAATTGCCTTGAGGGGAAGTGTGTGGATTTACCTGAAGAACGTAACCCAGAAGCAGCTGGAGATGAAGGAAACGTTCCTTTTCCACAGGAAGAAGTAACTGTTTCTAACAATCTTCCTAAAACTGAGGAAATTAATGTAAGTAAACTATTTTCCCATTTTCTACTAAAGAGAAAACACCTTGCAAATTGAGGACAGTCCTGTCTAACTGACGATTAGAAGGCATGCAAAACCGTCTCAGTTTCTTTAGCTGGGTAACACAAGTCCAAACCTCGTTGGGTAAGGGCAGATAGGTTTTTCTCCTACGCATTTGCTGTACCGATAACACAGAATAGAACCTGTCAAGACTTGGGCCTTTGAGAGCTGTAGGAGTGCCAAAACCCGCCTAAATATTTTTTAAAATCACCATGCCTTCATTTGGTTTGCTAGACTGTAAATGTTTCTTATTTGACTTAAAAAAAGAAATAGTTTTAATGTTAAAGACAATAAGAAAAGCTGGGGAGTGCAGCTTTTCAATACCGGAGGCCGTTTACCAAATGACAAAATGGCGTGGGAACCAAACTCATTTTCAGAATGATTTGGGTGCTTAGATCCTTTGCTATTTGTTCCTTATTAACATAAAGAGAATTCCCAGTAATGAGTTAATTTCAGTGTCAAGATATTTCCAGCTGCCTAAAACTCTTTTTGTGTGCGTGTGAAAATGCGGGGGTTTTAACATCTCAACTTTGTAAAGTATGAATTTTAAAAGGTTGTTCACAAGGGCTGAAAATCAGAGCCAGAGATTCCTCAGTTGTGGCAGGTTTTCCCCATTGTTCTCACTTCTGCTGGGGCCGATGAGTGATTTGGATTCATTGTGGATGTCCTCTAAGTACCACATAGAGTATGCTGTCGATTTCCTGTAGGGTTGTACTCACGGGAATTAGTAATAGTTAGAGTGAAATACAAACTGAAAGGTAGGCGTAGCACAAATAGATTGGTCTCAAGCAACAGAAGATGCTTTTCGGTGTCGCAGATTTCAGATGAAGTTGAATAGGCAGTCGCTTACGTCGCTCGTCTCGACTTTGGGGTTTAGGACAACGCTCTAGAGAAGATGATTATAGACTTGGGAATACATAAATCACTCACTTATGGGAGTAAATGGAGAATTTGTGATGGGAAGAAGGGAGCCGGTACGTGAGACGGTCACAAAGCTGCTGCAGTCATTCCTGTAGCAGTAGAGTGAAGGTTTTCCTGCTTTCGTTATGAGTGGTTCTTACTGAGTTATACGTAAACGTGTCTTTTTGGCTTGTCTACCTTCACTGAATTTAGGACAAACTACTTACTACTTTCTTGGTCGTAGATTTGTAAGCATAAAAGGAAAGTTTATGCAGACTGAGAGGGTTGTCAAACATTGGCATGTGCTGCCCAGGGAAGTGGTTGAGTCACCATCCCTGGAGATATTCAAAAAGCGAGCAGACAGGGTACTTCAGGACATGGTTTAGTGGGCATGGTTAATGGTTGGACTCGATGATCTTGAAGGTCTTTTCCAACCTAAATGATTCTACGATTCTATGATTCTATGACTAGTATTTCTCGAATTTAGCTTTGAAGCGTGGCATGTTGCTAGATGCGTGTTGCGCAACTCCATGCACTTGTTCTCAAATTTGCGCTAATACCTCGCTTGCAGTCTGTGCTCCCTGCCGTGCTGTTAATGGCCGGTGGGAACCGGGCTGGAGTTACCCTGTCGTTGCACTTTGTAACGCCGGCTTATGACAGGGTAGAATTGCTGGTGGTCGTGAAACTAGTCTGGTATTTGTACTCGGTATTGCCGTCACCTTCGTACTTCGGGAGCCATCCATCGGAAACTATCAGTAATTACAGCTTTTAGCTTTTTTCCTCGGCAAGCCCGCCTATGGGGGGCATCTCCGTCCTTCGGGTGCCATCGCCTGGAGACTGTTAATGATTCCACTTTTTACCTTTTCTCCTTGGGGAGCCAGCCTAGGGAGGAGAAATCTTCCCGCATCTTCCCCTTCTCTGCCAGGCTAATTCCAATAGTGTTTGAGGACTTTGAAAATTTGCATATCCTTGGGCTGCTGAAACCAGCATGGTCCTATGCGAGGTCTCCTGCATGTCGTTCAGGTCTTGTTTAGGGTTGAACAACTGTTTAAGAATACGATCAAAGATGATGCTTTAGCAACTTTTGGCAAGGCAGGAGTCAAGAAAATAAGCAGATTCTATGGAGACTCCCGCTGAGTGGCTTCCTCCTTCTGCCCTCTTTGGCTAGCCCTATAACTTAGAGGGTTGGGCAAAGGTCTTCACGCGTTGATTAAATTACCTTGGCCACCTGCGTCACTTGAAATACATAACAGAGACTACTTTTGCTCTCAGCATAAAAGCTTGAGTGTCTCATGTGGCTCTAGCAGGAGAGAATAATTGCTCAGTACGGGGAGCTACAAAGGCTGCGATGGAGGTATTTAGAATCTATGTGTTGTCTCCTGCAATCCAAGTGATTCCTTAAAGTGCGGTGTTGAGTTGTGCGATGTGATACCTGGCCAGTTTGACTAAGTGTTGCGGTGACACCTATGATGAGCGAAACTTTAAGCTTGGGGGACATCGTTGTACTTTGCCCCGTTAGATGCAGAGTCGGTCACTCTGTGTGGATTTGTAGTCAGTGCGGAAAGTACTGCAATGTGATGATTACTGCCAGCTGGGTGTACAGCTTGTATTGTAAAACTGCTCACTTTGTTCACGGGTGGTGGCAAATCGTTAGTCATGAACAGAAGTATCAGAAATGGAGCATGTGATTGCATACACGGGATACTCTGTTCTCTGTCCCTTAAACGCATAAACTTTTACCTGTAGTAGAGAGTACATGGTATGTTTCTAACTTTACATTTGGTGGTGATCGGAAAGGAAAAGCAGCATTTCAGTGTCCTCAGCTTCATCTAGCTCAGCCTGAAGTTAGTCTGTTTGGTAACTGATACTGCATTAAGAGACCTTTTTTAACTTTAGGTTCTTGAAGATGGTGCGGTTAAGGCACAAACCTCAGAAGAAGCACCTGAAACATCACCATGTAGTGAACTACATCCCTCAGGCAATCTTCAGTACAGCTATGATAGTACAGAGCAACAGTTTGCATGTCATTTGCCTGATAACAGAGATGGTGAATGTGATGCAGCTGAGGGAGATGGAGAGCTTTTTCTACCTCAGAATAATTTTACTTTAGTCTTGGAAGGAGAAGAAGGTGAAGCAGAGATGGGAGACCCTACATTAGTAGATGCTTCTAAAGCAGCTGGCACAACAGCAGAGGAAAAACCTGTCAACAGTTTAGGCAATACTGAAAACCAAGAACATGTTACCAACTCGGTGTCCACTGTAACTAGTGATCAGGCATCTCAAAATATTGCAGAGTCGCTCCCGTATGTGCCTGAACCCATTAAGGCAGCTACTGCTGAGAACTTACCGGATGCAATCAAAGACACAAGAAGTAAAGAATTTACATCTGAAGTTGCAGAACAATCTATTCATGAAACCATAGGTAAAAAGGTAACTGGATTCCAGAAGGCAAAAGCTCCCTTAAGAACTGTGCCGGAAGGAGTGGAAGACGAAACCAGCGTACGTCAAGTAGAGTACGGCATCGCTCCTGGAACACGTGCAAGGGGACAGCTGAGTAGAAGGCTAAGTACTCCATCGGCAGGCACTCAGCAGCTACTGAAGACAGGCAAACCAGGTCTGTTTGCACTGTCTCCTAGGAGAAGTAGCAGGCGAACAAAAGAAGCACCTGAGACTTCTAGTCTTCAAACGGAAGAAAATGCTCAAGAGGAGCAAACGCTTGTGATGCCTGTTACTCCTAGGAGAGGCAGGAAGCCTAAACCAAGTACTGCAGGAAAAGTAGAAAGCAGCCTTTCTGATGGACAAACATTGTCCCTCCCTACACAGTCCGTAGCCGCTACTCCAAGAAGAAGATTAAGGAGAGCGAAGGAAGCTGCAGCTGAACTCTTGGGAGAGGCTAATGAGGAAACTTCTCTTGCTGAAGGTAGCGTTATCGCTTCTGCTACTTCCCAAAGGACTAGAGGAGGGAAAAGTTCAGCAGGAGGTCAAGAAACTGGCCAGACTGACACGGGTCATAAGATAAAAACGTCAGTCAGTCCCAGCAGAAGTGCAAGAAAACTGAAAAGCGTTAATTTACAATTTATGGAAAATATTGTCAAGGATCAAGAGGTGCAGCCTAGTGCCCAACTCCTTTTACCGGTGGCAACTCAAAGAGGCAGAAGAAGAAAGACGAGTTCATCAGAAGTTTCAGAAAATTCTGACCTTGATCTGTCTAAATCATCGCTTCCTCAAACAGAATTCAAACTTCCCGTCACTCCGAGGAGAAGTGCTAGGAAGCAGGCACAAAATCTCCTGGCAGACACAGAATCTCTCTCTGCTCAGGAAGACATGTGTGCAGGTGGGAAAGTGGGAATCCTCGATACTCCTAAGAGAAGAATAAGAGGAGTCCCACATGCTAAACTAGAAAAAACGGATGCTCCTGAGCAAAGAGCTGCCCAGCCAAACGAGGAATCAAGCACACCCAGGACTACAGTAGGAACAGGGCATTGGGGCAGAAAGAGACAGTCAGTATTGGAGGAGAGCACAGGGGAGAAGGCCTTCCGCCAAGGAGCTGGTGACAGTCCTTTGCTGCCTGAAGACAGAAACCCATCAGGACATGCTTTAACAGATCGTTTTACAAGAGCCAGATCCCGCAAAACTTCTATGCATCAGAAACTGTCTCTTGAGGAAAAAGAGTCCTTCCTTTTCTCTCCTCCTCTCACAAAGCTGACAAAGAAATGTAAAGGTAGGTGCACTATGTTTATATGCAAAATAGGGCATATTGCTGTTTTGTAAACCACAGAAAACAGCTTGTGAGGATGGCTTTAAGTATGGTGAGAGTATAACCATAGGAAATAAAAAATTGGGAAAGAGGCATTTCATCTTTTTTCTGAACTCTCTATGACTGCCTGGCTAGCTGTGGTGGAGACAGGAGAGGAGGCTGATCTGAGTACACTGAAATGAAATTTAAGCTTAATTTTTTGTCATGAGCTGAATGTCTATCTGTTTTGAAAACTGGAGGACATATCTTAATATGTGGTTGTCATCACTTCCCCCCAGTGGAGAAATAAAGGAGACATGCTTTCAAATTCTGTTAATGTTTTAACTTAACATGAGCTGCAACTTGCAACAAACTATACAGCTGTTTAGTTATAGGATTGTTTTTCATGGGCATATACTTTGTTAGTGAAGTCACTGCTCATGGGGTTCTTTGTATTGGAGTACATGATAAAAAAATATTTTTTGAGATGAGTAAGGACTGTCGATGCCTCTTGAGCATAGTATCTTTCATTATGTAAGGGCAGGTAAAATGGCTACACTGGCTTATTTTTGTTTCACTATATAATGTAAAAGAATGGATCTCAAGAGGCAGTTACTAGGCGAAGAATACCTGCACATTTTTTATAAACCCAATTGGACCTTTTATGTCAGGAATCTATTGTGCTTTTGATTATTAGCTGTAATTTAATGTCACTGTCGTTTATGTATAACGTACATGAATGTTAAGAATGCCTTGTCATTTTAGCTGGAAAAGAAGACCATCCTGTGCAGCTTAAGGATATAGACCCGGACTTGTCTTCTCAATTTGTCTTTTCACCCCCTCTGTTGAGGTCGAGGAGAAAAAATAAATCTAGGATTTCCCAAATTGTGAAAGAAGCAGTAAGTAAAAACTCTAGTTGTTTCATGTTCAGAAGAATAAGAGGAGTCCCACATGCTAAACCAGAAAAAACGGATGCTCCTGAGCAAAGAGCTGCCCAGCCAAACGAGGAATCAAGCACACCCAGGACTACAGCAGGAACAGGGCGTCGGGGCAGAAAGAGACGATTAGCACTGGAGGAGAGCACAGAGGAGGAGGCCTTCCCCCAAGGACCTGGTGGCAGTCCTATGATGCTTGAAGAGTGAAACCCATCAAAATGTGCTGCAATATTAAGATCTGTAATGGATCGTATTACAAGAACATGCCTAGTGTGTCAATAAAGCCGCAGATAACTCTCAGGGTTGTCAGTGCAATCCATTTATTTGCTGGAGTTTCATCGGTTCCCATGTAACTAATCCGAAATAGCCTAGGTGTTGATTTCTGGTGGGGATCTGGCCTGTTGAGAGAAAAGCTCTGCAGAACTCCTGGGCTCGCGCTAACAAGCAGCCCTGCAGCGAGCAAGCTCACAGGGCGCGGCACAAGCGCGGGGCAGTCTGCGGCACCTCCCCGACCCCGCGTGAGGGAAGGCCGCAGCGCGGCGGTGGCAGAGACGTGACCCCAGAGGGTCACCGTGGCCCGAATCCTGCTGTCCTCGCTGTGTGTGCCCCCGGCCAGGCGGAGGGGTGCTGGGTGACCGTGGTGCTGCTGCTGACGGGCGGCTGAACCACCTCAGAGCAGCCGGGCCGGGGGAGGCGACTGCTCGCGGCTCTGCTCCGGACAACGGGCCTTGCTCCTATCATCGCTCGCTCCCCCAACGTTTCCCCTCGGGAGACGGACACCAGAACTACCGTTTTTGCTGAAGTCCCCTGTCGACAGAGCTGGAGAGGGGTCTGCAGAGCCGCTTACGCAGGACGAGCCCGGGCTGGGGCTGGTTGAGGAGGAGGGGGCTCCGGCTGGCCCGGACGTGCGTGACCCGTCTCTGGAGCACAAGCGAGCTCAGCTCCCCACGGCTGCTCGCGCAGGCAGCTCCGAAAGCTGCTCAGCCCTGGCAGGCAGGGCCAGTCCCGGGCTCATCTGGGACGGGGATGGGAGGGAGACGTCGTCTTTGCAGCCGGGGGAGGTTGGGAGCCAGCGGTGCTTCCGTACCCCCTTTCTGCGGGTGCAGGGGATGAGCGGCTTTGTCTGCTGCTTCATCCTGAGAGGCGGTAGGTCGTTTGCTTTGAGGCACACCTTTGTGGTTCTCGTCTTTACAGCAATTCTTCCTAGGTCAGATGTTCCAAGAGCGGTAACTGTCGCAACCTATTTATTTCCTCTGCGTTTCTGCAGAGTATCGTTTTCTGTATCTTACTTCATAATGTCTGAGCGACGGATCTGGTAATTTTTCCTGCTGTTGATACCGTATTTTAACAGATTTTTCTCGACGAAGCCATCGCCAAACAGCCAGTTATAAATCTGGCGGACTTGGCAGGAAGCGAAAGGCAAAAATCCTCCTCTGAAGGATCTGAAGGAGACAGGTTGAAGGAAGGCAGGTGGGTAAATCTAAGTCTAACCACATTAGGAAATGTCACCAGCTGGTTTTCTTTTTCTTTTTTTAAAAAAAAATCCTTCCCTGTGAAGTAAAAATTAAATTTCTGCAGGTGAAAAATAGTTTTCCCTCCATTCAGGATTCCTTGCCGTCTGGCTAAAGAAGTTACTTAAATGAATAAAGCCTGAGATGTCCACAAGCACAAACATACTGAAGCCTGTGCCTAAGCATGAATATGCAGAAGGTTCTAATCTGGTAGCCTCTTCCCTGCCGCCGGCCCCCCAGATTTGCTTTTCATAGTCATGCTTCTACTTTTCACTTTATTTTCCCTTAGTGCTCTGGCTGAGGTTGCTACAGGAAAGAGAGTGGTGCACATCCCATACAGGGACTTGGTCCTGACGAGACTCCTGCAGTCTGCTCAGGGGGGAAGAAGCAGGACCATCATGGTAAGTTGATTCTTGAATTTATAACCCGCTTTGCCCATTGAAATAGAATTGTGCGGCTCTGACATTGGTGAAAGTGAGTGTAATTTAAAAGTTAAGCTTGCTTCCTGTGCAACACAAAGGGGAGAACCCTTCTGCTGGTCAAAAGCTTCTAGCCACTACTAAACGTGTTACTCAAATGGAGAGCACTTCTGTTTTCGGAACAGAAATGTGGCTGGCGCAAAATAGATATCTCTGTCTACGTTAGAGATACAACCTCCGTTTCTTCTGAAAGAGTTTTCTGCATATCTGTAAAAATTTATTGACATATAGGTAAATGTAGCTATAAAACTCAGAGGCACCTGTTTTATATAAAACCCGTGTTCTTTACCTACCTAAAACTAGGCTGCATTATGAAACAAGTCCTTTTTGCCCTAACTTCTGAGATTATCGTTTGTGCCGTGCACCAGAGGTTGCATTCCTAAATGAGATGAAACTCCCCTAGGTTCTTCCTTGTCTCAGGTGAATTAACTGTATGCTCCAGCATCTTGGAAGAGGTATTTTTTTTAAAGGAAGTGCAATTAAATGAAAGGTGGAAGAATACGAACAGAAAATGTGCACATGTGAAAAGGTTGACTGTAAATGCTGATACTCTCAAAACAGCTTACCTGGGTTTCTTCAAATGCTAGCTTGCATAATTCATCAAAGATGTTTTGAACAAATTGAAGGACAGATTCTTCAATTGCTACTTGTACAAAGACCATCAAAGTGGTTTTGCGCCTTTTTTTTTTTTTTTTTTTTTGCGTTGGTGCTAGCATTAAGGCAGAGTTAGCAGGATTCGAGCGCCTTCAGTATTAATTTTTGCAAAACCCACCTCTATCTTCTCATCTTTCTTTCTGTCTCATTTCTCTTCTGGCACAAGTGTTAGAAAGAGTTAATTTATGGCCAGATTGCTAAGACACCTGGGTTCTCCTTTTATATTTGGGGACTTAATGGTCTATCTTTCCACGTTAATCCCTGTCTGGTTTTTGGTAGCGTTTAAAACTATTTTAAAAACCCTCCTTCAAAATCTAATGTCAGTTAATACTTTTCATATGCTTAGAGATTGCGGCCGTTGAGTCCAGCAGACATCTGTTACGAAGAAACTTTGTCAACCTTACGATATGCTGACAGGTACGCTTTCATAAGTTTTCCCTTTCTGGTCTTGGTGCACATTGCGGTCAGGTGCTGGGCAAAATGACAGAAGATACCAGTTCAACGGGACTGACAGCTCAGAAGGAAGAAAGGGTGAATCTGTCCATAGGCAGGGGCGGCACATGAAGAGCTTGTTCTTTACCCTTATTAACGAACGGCATGTGTTTTTACAGGTAAGTTGTACGACAGAGGTAACTGTATTTCCTGAGGATTCCAGGTCTCCCTCATATGTGTGACTTAATTGAGCTTCTTTCCTGCCCTTTCTTTCCCAGTAACACAGCACCTCTAAAACTAAGCTGTAGTTTGGGGTCCCACAGCCCAACCGTGGTTGAAACGTAGAACATAGAAGTGATGCCTGCTGCCAGGCATTTGTCGTCTCTGCTTCCCAATCCCAGATCCCAGCGATAGTGCCACACAGAGCTATTCCTTCCTGCCCAGGAGCAGCTTGCTTTCCCGGCCACTTTCCCAGTCCGTCAGCTCCTTCTGGAGGAGAAGGTTCCCTCTCTGCTCCCCTTTGCTCTCCTCCTGCGCTTCCTGGGCCTCAGGACTGAAAACCGCTCTCTTTGCAGTCCTTTCAGGCAGGCTTTTGCTGGACTCCAGCACTAATGCCTTCTTATTCCCTCTCCCATAAAAAGAGGTCAGGCACTTACACCCCAGTCCGTTATCCCAAAGCGGGTGATGGCTCGGTGACCTTGTAGCCGCAGCAGCCTGGCTGTTCGCAGGTGTCAGGAGCAGAAGATTTAATGTCTCCAGCAGCAGTTCAGTCCTGCAGAGAGCTGAACTGCTTTCATGTGCCGATATGAACGCAGACCAACAAACTCCCCACGCCTGAGCCAGCTCCGTGCAGGGGCAGCTGGAGTTGTCCTTTGCCTGCCTACCTGCCGTACCCACACTTACAGTGGGTGAGGTGTGGTTTTGAAGTACCCCATCCCATATTGCCCTGCATACTAGAGGCAGAGCGGCTATGGCTCCATTGCTGCAAGTTAGGGTTAGCTGGAGAAGAGAAGGGTTTTCATGGGCTGGCAGGGGCAAAACCAAACCGGGCTGTGATTGCTGGTAGCGGTACAGGAGAGGGCATCAGATGTTTCCACCCAAGGAGCAAAGTGGCTGTGAGACTTTTTCGCTTGTGAAGTTCCAGAGCTACATGGGACATTTCCGAACAGGGAAAAGAACAAAACAAAACCAAACCAAAAGTCACGTTTGATTGGAAACGTTGTCGTTTGCTGGGATTGTCTGGGTAACAGCTTCTTTTTTGTCTTTTATGTATTTTCATATTTAAAAGGACAAAACGGGTCAGGAACAAAGCAGTGGTAAATGCCAGTCCCAGTGAGAAGCTTCTAAGAGAACCAACCGCAGGCTGCAAATAACAAACTGTTGTGCAGACTGGCTGGGCTCGGGAGCACAGGGCGACCAATAGCCGATGGAACACGTACGTATTTCAGCATAAATACAGCTATGAATAGCAAGCAGATTTTGACTTCCCAAAACATTCTCAGGAGGCATTTTTGGTAATCTGTAACACCGAAGAAGTACGGTGGGAATGGAGCTGAGGAGGATTCGCGGGGGTTGGCTCCTGTGCATGCTCTGGGCACCGTGTTTTGTTGATCACCTTCTGGTTAGACGAGGACAAGGAAGATGGCAGCTTTCATTTCCAGTTCAGGATGCTGACAGCAGCAACAAACATCTCGGCTGTTCCGCAGCGAGGTGGGTTTGTGTCCCCACGTGCCGTACGGTCCCCAGGAGGTTTGGGTTGGAAGGGCTTGCTCTGCAAGAGGCCAGACCGCCTCCCACTGCATGGCTTCCTCGCTGCTGGTCCTCGTCTCTCACGGGGTTTGATATTTTACACATAGGTACCCTGGTTAAAGCTGTCTTGCTGTTCACAAGAGGTGTGGTTTTTGCTGGCTGAGAACAAGTGGCAGATCTGGAGCACGCAGGCGACGTGGGAGTCCTGGCTGGAGGAAGCCCAGAAGGAGTGGGAGCACCAGCACACTGCAGTGGCTCAGGCGAGTTTCCCAGTAATGGGCATCGCGGCCAGATACCTTAACCTCTGCTCTTCTGCTTCTGATGTTTTCCCCTTCTTGTCATCTTTAAGACTCGTTGCTCACACACTTCTGTGCCAACAGTGCCCCGATGAGACCCTCCAGGGGCTTTTCAGCCTGGGTAAACTGGCAATAACGTAGCCCTGGGTTACGGGTCCACAACATAATAGCAAATCTCTCATGAGCTCAGATAACAGCATATTCTGTCTACTTCTGAGTACCTTACGGTTTCTTGGTTTCATTTTGTAGTTGTGAGAAATCATGACTGAAATAAAAGGTGCCAGTGAATGTACCGAGCCGTGTCAAAGCAGCTCAGGCTTGGGTCACTTCAAAGTCCTTGACAGGGAGAACCAGAGGTTTTCCCTTTAAAACCAGTCATGAGATGAACACCCTAGAACTTGGGGCAGATGTGTTCTTTGCACTTTCTGAAAAAAACCCAAAAAACAAACCAAACCCCCCCAAACAAACCCCCCAAACCCAACACCCCCTCCCCCCCCTTTTAGTTTTGGGCATGTTTCTGAAAGCAACCAATGTTCACATGACTTATTTAGCCAGCCAGAAGCATTTCAGTAGGAGGCTGTGGCGGTGCGTGAGAGCCAAGGAGTGCATGACGGGCTGCTCTGGGAAAGAAGGGGCCTGATGGTGACTTGATGAATAAGTCGTTCAAGGCACACCTTCACTGAAAGGCCATACGCTGCTCCCCTCCCAGCTGCTTCTCACGAACCATTTTATTGCTTCAACATGGGTAACTGCCAAACAGAGGAGCTGGGAAATCGGCTCTCTGCATAGAGCGGCGATCGATTGCGGGAAGAGGGCTGGGTTTGATGGGGAGAGCAGAGCTTTACAGGAATCCCGCGCGTTTTGTGGGGGTCTCTTGATTTTTGCATGAAGCCTGCATCACGCAGCAAAGTTGCTGACTTAAACAAAAGTGCTTCATTTCTTCCTGACTCGAGGTCTGGAGCTTCTGCCAATAGAAGGAAGCGTGGAGTCAGTCTTTCAGCTCTAGTAATTGCTTGCTGATGGTGTTTGGTAAAACTAGGGGACATTCAGGGGCTGAATTCTGTCGGGAATGCTGAACCCCGTGTAGGGTGTACGGCTAAACATGGTAGTTCAAGTGCCGCCTTAGGCCCATCGGTCTGGATGATGGCATCAGTCTTGGCTGGCAGCTGTCACAGGTGTTTGGGCACACAGGACAGGACCCTGTTCTGCTGAGGACAGCTCCTCATCCACTTACTGCATCGGCTCGTTTTCCTGCATTGATTTGCCCGGGGTGTGCTTTTTTAAGACGGTGAAATGAACTTAATCGGGCTTCTATTAGTTTTGAGTCTTCTCCCCAGCAAGCTGTTGGATACAGTTTTAGAGAAGTAATGGTGACAAGCCTTTGCTGGTGTGGTATTTTTTCACCTGTGTGGTGGAGAGAATACTTAAATTGGTAGGAGAGAGTCACCAAAAGCCTGGGCCTGTTGCACGTGTTGCCAATGTTTTTGCGGTTCAGCTTGTCAGGTTGCTGTTTGTCCAAGTACGTTTCAGAGCTGGATACTCAGAAGCCGTCTGGACGTGGTGCTGGGCAGGCTGCTCTAGGTGAGCCTGCTTGAGCAGGGGCTTGGACCAGATGACCTCCAGTGATTCTGGAAGGCCGCCTGCTTCCAGAAGAGAACTTCTGGAAGTTCTCTTCCTTGTGATTCTGTGATTCTAGAATTTGTGCTGGGAGGGGCAGGCACCGGGGCGATGGCACACCGGTGTGGTATGCTGGAAATGTCAGCTGCTGTCTCCCTCTCTTAGGAAGGCTGCGCGTGTGTTCTGTGCTGAGACACTTAGCGCCTATGTCTGTCTGTCCAGGTACGCCAAGCAATGTAAAAAGAGCGTAAGTTCAGAAGGGACTTTAGGAACTTTTGCTCGCTTAGCCACGTTAGACAGGGGCTGCGACTCTTGAATGAAAGTATGGTCGTGTTAGAGAATAACCATAGGAGGTGGCTGGGTAAACTGGCTCCAGTGTCAAATTCTGAGCTGTGTTGGTTTTGTTTGTGTTTTCCTTTGAAGGGAAGTCAAATCTATGGTCTTAGCTGTTGGGGGTTGTTGGGCTAGAGAGCTGAAATTCTTCCTTCTCCTTGCCTTCTGCTGTAGGTTTGGGCTTGTGGAGCATCCGCACAAACTCTGCAAGAGAATCTGTAGGCTGCGCTTGAGTGAAATAAGCCTGGCTGTGGAGTTCCGATACAGACCGTCTCTGTTATGCTAGTGGCTTTTTAGACTAGAACTTAGGCTTTGGATGAAATGTAGGGTGGTTGCCTAAAGCATCGGGGCGGGGGGGGTGTTTCTGCCTAAGTGGGAAAGAAATGACCCGGTGGTACTCACAAAGTCACCTGCTAACTCACTCACTAAATCCTCTTTCGGCTGGAGTAAAATATGGCAAAGCGCAAATTCACTGAACCCGACTACTAAGGTGCAGAAAGTGTCTTTTCCATCCACTGCTCCTCCAGCGCTTGTGAGCTGCCTCCTGCTTTTCTGGGGAAAATGTCATTGAACCAGTCGTTAATAATAATTCAAAAAATTCTGTCATTGTCATCTTTAGCTGTTATTCAACAAAGTGGATGCTGGTTTCTCAAAAGGACTTAGTTTTTCTTCCATTTCTTCTTCTTTGGCTTCTTCCCACTCTGTGTCCTGTTTCCTTGGAAAATGTGACCTGAATCGTGTCGCACGCTGTTGTCCGTTCTCTGATCACCAGGTAGTGCTTCCCTGAAATCGCTTTAGCTTCCACATCTGGCTGAATGAAAGAATGACGCCTGTCAGCTGCAGCCTTTCTCAGTGAGACAGTGAGTCTCTACGCGCACGAGGGAGTTAAAAGTTGACTGACTGTGTCTCGGGTGGTGTCCTTTCTAAAAGGAAAGGGTTCTGCAGCTCTCCTTGCAAACTGCGTGTGTAGTTTCACACGTGTATGAGCTAGCGTAACGGCTTACTGCCACAAAATGGAGACGGACGAATTCCCTCTCCTTCTTCCCAACGCACTGTCCTGCCTCCTTCCTTGTGCCAACTTTCATGCTTGCTAGTTCTCTCTGCCAGCCAGTTTAACTCTCTAAGCTGGTGGAAAACTATCTACTTTTCTGGGTTCGTTTCCCATCTGCTTAGGCAGTTAACCTGGCTCGTAAAGTGCTCTAAAAAGTGCTCAAGTCAGTGCAAGGTAAGCCGCAGGAATACAGCAGTAGAACAAAGGAGCAGATGGAGAGATGGGAGGCGGCAGCAAGGCCTCTCTTCCAGCGGCAGTGAAGGCAACGTGTTTTGTGAAACCGTGTCTTCAGCTGCGACTGAGCGTATTTTTAGCTTTTTCTTCAGTAAGCCTGTAACATTGTTGGCCTTTGATTTTCCTGGACTACCGTCAGTCAGAACTGACATCACAGAACTCTGACTTGGCTGTATGTGATTCCACTTGAACATGTAATTTCTCTTTTTTTTTTTTTTTTTTTCCCCCTGGGGATTTTTAATCCAGAAATCTGTCATCAGTCTATGACTTGTGGCATGTTCCTTTCTTTGGAAACAGTTCATGGTGTTTAGAGGTCATAAGTAGCAAGGGTGAAGAAGAACGGTAATTTTGGCAACTTGTGCACAGACCACTTTGGTGTAGCATACAGCGGGGAGGTTGGATTCTGGCTTCCTCCTGAACATGGAGTAGGCCTGTGGCATTTTACACTGATCTGTTTTCTACCAGACAGAAGGAGGAATGTGACTGTAGTTGTTGTTTTCAAAGAGAGCAGAAATGCAGTTAGTGTTGGATATCTCTCTTAAAGGAGAGGCTTCACGCCTTTAACCTAGTTCTATCTAACTATTTTCCCACTGTGTGGATTTGCCAGTAATCCTTGGTTCAACTTAGCAGAATGATGCAAGTAAAACATCCTGATAGCCAGGTCACTGTATATACAGTTCAGGCTTTATTGTGGAGTTTATTTTCCTAGTTCCATATTACCAAGCCAGATGTCTAGGAACAAAATGTTTCAAACGGCCATTGGCGTACTGGCAGAAACCTGGGCATGCCTGATGGTCTAGCATTTTCACGTGCTTTTCTATGCAGTTAATAACTGCAGCGGAATTAAATTTAAAGTTCCATGAATGGTCCGGGCGTGGGAGTGTTACGTACTTGATGGTTCTTAGCGGTGGTATGGGCCTGATAAGCACATTTGTTGTGTACTGTAGGCAGGAGTACACTGTGTCAAGGTGTGAGCTTTCCACCAGAGAAGAATTCTTTCTGATTTGGTGGGGAGTTTGGGGTGGCGAGTGGTTTGTTTTTACGCTCAACTCTCCCCAGTAGAGTATCTTAAAATGTGATGTGCAATTTGGCCACGCCAAGTTCTGTGCTCTTGGCCTGTCCAGGTAGGCAGTGGCAAAGGCAGGGTGACGCAGGGTGACTCTTGTTCTTCCTCTTCTGAAATTTCTTCCCGTGATAATCTTCTCTGGTCATTCCTCCTTTCTTATTCAGCATCACGGTATTGCTGAAGGCACCTGTCAAAACAGCTGGACGTTGAAGGCCTTTGAGAGATGCTATTCACCAACCCAATAGATCTGTATTTGTATTTGGTATTATGGGTTACTCATAAAACATATGGATTAAATCATTACAATTAAACTGAGCCGGAAGGCTGGTCAAACTGTGGGGCTTTTTACTGTCTGGAGCCCCTGGATGCAGTGCAAAAGTTCATCCCGCTGTCCCTGTGAAAGGATGACAAGTACCAAAAAGCAAACGCGAGAAAACTACTGCAAATGAGTTGTCCCACTTGGAACTTGACCTGTGCTAGTTGTGAATGCTGGCAGGGCGGTCAGGCTGGCCAGCTGCAGCAGCGTCCTGCAATACTGGCTTTGCCATCGGCAACCTTTTTTTCCGAAGGTTGACTTGCGCTTAGTGCGGGACCCTGGCTTACACTGCCTGTGTTTCACGCGCTCGTTGTTTTCATGCTGGCAGAAGATACTGGAACATGTTCTCAGGTAGAGTGCCTGTGACCTGAAATATAGTAGATTCCAATGCCCAGGCTTTAGAGCATAACCTTTCTCCACAGAAGTACAATCTGTGTAAATGGTATTATTTATAAGCGTTTCCCTTTAATAACTTTGTGTTGCTCCCAGAGTCTGGTCTTCAGAACTAGCTGTAACCTCCTATGCCGTAAGGAAAATAGGTTATTAGTGCACGCTGGAAGAAGCAACCATAAAACTTTGCTTGCGGGAGAACATGTGTGCTACAGTTAATGCAATGGGCTTTGTGTGCCCATTGAAGTGGCTGGCTGTACTGGTTTGTGGCATAGGGTAAGGGTTCTGTTTGATGCCCGAGTTGGTCAGCATGTGTAACGCCCAGGAATAGCGAGCTACGTAGAATATCTTCCTTCTGAGACTCCATGGAGAAAGCAGTGCTATTTGAAGAGATGCTTGAACCTGTCTTGTCTTCCGGAGGCTTTTTCAATAACCCATAGAACTTGCAAAACGTAGTGAGCTGAAGTAGTTTGTATTTCCACGTGTGTGGAATATCTCTTATTTAGCCTCCTATTCAATCTTGTAAGTCACCTGAGCTTTTAAGTCCCCGTCCCCCGTCCCCCGTCCCCCAAAAAAATCTATCTTGACATAGTGAAACGTGAACTGTCTGTGGAGCACCGATAGAGGTGTGGAAACTGAAAGGCCTCAAAGTTTTTGTACAATAGTGCAGAGATGTGATAAGGACTGGCAATAGGAAGGAAAGGACTGGAATAAGGAAAATGGGGATTTAAGTGTAGAAAAGAATCCGTGTTTTAAGGTGCTGTGTTATGTTCAGGTGATAAGTGTATGGAAAACTACTTTCCAACTGATGAGCTATGAAAGTCTGTATCGCTTGTCATGCGGAAACATCAACGGTACATTTTCTGGAAGAGTTTGAGAGTGAAGGTAGTTAAGAACTTAGTATTCCTTAAAGTTCAAAATAAACACACAAGAAGTGAACAAGACACAAACGATGCCTGAAATCTACTAGAAGACAACTGGCAATAAATAATGAGGTACAAAATCAAGAGCAAGGACTAATGGAAACTCATACCTTTTACTGCAGCGCTAATTGAAATACGCTTTTTCTCGGATTGCATCTTACTACAGACTCGCATATCTGAGTAGGCTTGAACTCGGTGTATTGTTTTTTTTCCTGTTATTGACCTTATCAATACCCCTGTGTCGCTTTTTGTTGGTGATCTCATAGGCATTAGAAAAGTAAAAGGATTCTCCTTTTGCTCTGCTGTGAGATCAAAAACTGTCCCGAGTGCCATTTTTTGAAGGAAAAGAGCTACAGGAGCTGTCTAGGAGATTACTTGCGGCATACTGATGAAACTTCTGTCAATCTCAAAAAGCAAATCTCAGTTATGGCTGACATGAGTCTGTTTTTGCATTTTTTTCTTTATTTACAGTGAAGAATGCGAGACCTATCAGCTCAGGTAACGAGCAGTCTGCTGCAGTTTCCAGAGGTGACTACTGAGGCACTTGGGGAAGATGAGAAACCCCTAGGTTCTGTGCTGAGCGGGAAGTTTTCTGGAGGTGAGCGTTCTCCTTTAAATTTGGTCTCGGTCTGAAGTTCTTATTGCCTGGAGGTTACCTGAAGCACAGGGTCACAGTATCGACTGTGTCAGGCTGGTGCTGTTGTTAAGATGCATCAGGTTTCGAGAGAACAGGAAGGAAGTTTTAACTATTAAAAATGCTAATATTAAAACCTTAAAACTAGTATAGTTAAACTTTGAAATTACAGCAACCTTCACCAGTCTTGTGCTATTAAAATAATTTAGTTAAGCATGCTGAGTCAGCGGGCCTTCCTCAATGTTGTGGTCACTCAATTTTTAATTAAATAAAAGGCAGTTTTCAAAAAAGTGATAGTGTTGTTTTGGGCCCTATTTATTTGTACCAGCTCAAGCTCTATGACCATCATAACACCACATGCGGAACTAGTTCTTCTACAACGTTACAGAGGCACCCCCCTCCCGCCCCGCCCCGCCCTGCCCCGCCCCCCCCCCCCTCGCTTTTTCTTTTCCTAGTCTGAATACAAACAGCAAAGGAAGAGGATAACACTGTTAAGCGCTGCAGCCATATTTCCAACGTATTTAACAGGGTGCAGATGAGTACCCAGGGAGAGCTGCTGAAAGTGGCTAAGCAGATTAGGTAGTTGACTTTCTAGGTGATCCGCAAGTAGAGCTAGCTGGGTGCCTACCTGGTTGTCTAGGCTCTGTTAGACCAGGTGGAATCCATCTACCTGACTGAAAGTGCAGTAATTGAGTTAATACTTCCTCCGAGTTTGTTCCGTGAAACAAAATGTGTTAAATTCTTTCTGTCGTCAGCCCGTGTAAAAGATCAGATGTACTCATGCAGTGCCCATTTGACGATAATTTCTTGCTGCCGTCCAAATCCCTGCCCCAAGTAGGCGTGTGTCAAGTAAAATTAATAAACTAGAAATGAATTGGTTTAGATTTGTTATCTTTGAAGTGTGCTTTAAGACTCGTATTCCCGTATGTATTTAGATGATTTCTAGCCAAAACAAGCCGAATATGGGATGAAGTCTCTAGATCAATATGTTGTCATCTTCATCCCAAGCAGTCCAAATCCTTCAGTGCGGGAATGACAAGTAGAAATGCAAAATAATAAGGTTGTTAATATTAAGAGGTAGTGCTGGAGGATCTCCATGGGTGATTTTGAATAATTGACCACAACTAGGGAAGTCGGTCTTCCCTTTTGGGTACTTTTAGTGAAGGAAAGGGGCAGTGGCTGTGATTTTTCAGTTGTTTTCAGTCTTGTATTGGAAATTTGCTTTAGTCAGCTTTCTTTTCTCTTACAGGGAGAAATGGCTTGGCATGGCTGGCGTGTGGTCCTCAACTGGAGGTAGTGAGCTCTGTGACGGGAGAGCGGCTCTCTGCTTACCGTTTCCGTGGAGTAAAGAAACAGCCTCCCACCATTCGTGTGGTAAAGGATTTTTCCTGGCAGAAGAGAACGGGACTGCTGGTTGGGTTGGAAGAAGCAGAGGGAAGTGTTCTCTGTCTGTACGACCTTGGAATATTGAGAGTGGTTAAAGCAGTTGTTCTCCCAGGAAGGGTACGTACACTTTAATCGGAGGAACGAAGCTTTTGCGTTGTCAGGTGCTGCGTAATCCTGTTTCAGGAGAAGCTTTGGAGCGTCTCTTTGTAGGCGATATTTTTTCTATCTTGCATTAGTGCAGACTGTCACTTCAGAGTATCCAGTCAAGAGAGCCTTGGTGCAAACTCTTGGGCTTAACGGTACCGTTATCTTTTGAGCTTACTGATTGTAAAACAAGTTTTCTGGGTTTATGGTAGAGCACATAGTTACCTAATTCTCCACTGCCACAAAAAGGCATTGAGAACTATCTTTTATTGGCCAGAGTGAAAAAGGAAAAAAAACCCCGCTGTTCCCAGTGTCTGTAACATACATTTCCGAAATGCTTGATTTCTATGTATGTTAGAAATACTGTCTTTAAAATATCTGAAACTTCCATAGTTGTGCTGTAAATGACTCTAGACACATTCCCCTGAATCTCAGACTAGCAAGCAGGTGGCTTTAGAGCAGAACAGATTTTTATGTTGACTTAGGATAGGAAAGAAGAGCCGATAGGGAGTTACCTGACGGATTGTTGAACGATTGACTTTCAACCTGCAGTCCTTGAATCTCTGCTTATTGAATATTGTGTTTGTGTAGATGGGAGAGGCTGGTGGAATGTTACTCATTTTTTTCTGTCTTCTGTAACCCAGGAAGTCCAATGATGTAATGTCCCCTAGTCTCATTATCTTAATGTAAACAAGAATCAGTGCAAGTTAATAGAACATCAAGATTGACTATATTGTTTTTTTCTTGATATAACTGGAAACAATGCTTTGCTTTTAAGTCTTATGGTCCTCTGCATTTACTTTCTTGTTTCTGATGTGCTAATTCCGGCTTCACTTTTGAATGATTTCTGTTCAGCTTGTCAAACAGCTTAAATGCTAGCTTGCAGTTTTCCTGTAGGTAACTGCTATAGAACCCATAACTAATCACGGAGGAGCCAGCGTGAGCACTCGGCACCTACATCAGAGTCTGCGATGGCTCTTTGGAGTGGCAGCAGTGGCTACAGATGTTGGTCACCTACTTCTGGTGGACCTTTGTTTGGATGATTTCTCTTGCAGTCAGAATGAAATACAAGCATCGGGTAAGCCTGCAGTTTTTAAACTTGAATTTGAGAGTAGGAAAACTTGTGTATAAACAATATGCATCCCACTTGGAAGACACTAGTGTGCAGGCATTTCTGACTGCTGGTTACAGATGGTGGTTTGCCTTGGTATAGTCCCGACCTGATTAAAAATGGGAGTGGCTTAATACACCTTCTAATGTTATAAATGCCCCCCTGCCACCAAGATCCATACGTCACTATGATGCTTGCCAGTGAGGTGTAGGAATTTTACCACGTGAGTCAGTGCAGCTGCCTGAGAGGAAGTTGTGTCAGAGGCGCCCTATTTCTTGGGAATGTTCTTCTGCTTCTGTGGGTTGACTTGGGGCAAATTTTAGGCTTGCTTGTTAAAATGAATCCGACTTGTCAAAAATCGTGCATTTGGATGACTGAAATCTCTAATTTGCATATTTGGATTGCATATGCTGTTTTGGCTATTACAAGAGTGGCTTCAGGAGTTGGTGTCGCTTCAGCCAGCTTCATCGTGAGGCCCAAACGCGTGATTTATAGAGCCCAGGAAGAATTTGTCTACGAAGGTTATGCTCTTACCTGGTTTTAAAATACGAGTGAGAATACCTGTCCGATCAGAGAGTTCTTCTGTTCTTTGGAAACATACAAAAGAAAGCGTTGCATAAATGGGTATTTTGCCCCGGACGGTAGAATTGGATGAGATGTGTTGTCACGTCAGTGTTCAAAATGCAGCCTAAATGGCCTGACACATTAACTCATGGCGTGGTTTTGTGTGTGTAGGTCTAGAAGTTGTCACTAGAATTCCTGCTGAAGTTCCACAAAGAAGAGAAGCTGTGACCAGAGAAGGGAGACAT